>NC_086121.1:985000-1115000 GCF_963921235.1 Mobula hypostoma
CTCTGCAGATGCTGGGGTCAAAGCAACACTCACAACACGCTGGAGGAACTCAGCAGGTTGGGCAGCGTCCGTGGAAGCGATCGGTCAATGTTTCGGGCCAGAACCCTTCGTCAGGACACCCCCCCCCCGAAACGTTGACCGATCGTTTCCACGGATGCTGCCCAACCTGTTAAGTTCCTCCAGCTTGTTGTGAATGCTGCCCTGCAGTTTACCTGGCGAGCTGATCCCTCTCAGCACAGCTGTTCTCCAGGCTTGAGGTGGAGTGACCCTCGAGTCCCAGAACACACTCCCAGCTGTTAAGTATAGAGCTCTAAGTTTCCTGACGTCAGCACCCTTCCATTTCTGCCCCTTCATTCATCTGCAGATTTTATCAGCTCCCCTTTTAGTCACTCAAACTTCTCTCCCTAAACCATCCAGCATTCCTCTCCTTCTTAAGATAAATATCTGGTGACCTGCTCCTTCTTTATTCTTCATTTGTCCTGTGCTCGGGCACAGTTAGAGCAGTGAGAATGGATCCAGGGTCTGTGTTGTGTTCACTGTGGGAATTCCAGCCTCCTGGATAACCACATCTGCACCAGCTGCTCCGAGCTGCAGTTCCTCAGGGAATGTGTTAAGGAACTGGAGCTGCAACCCGACGACCTTTTGCTTATACGAGGAGATGATAGATAGGAGTTAGATTATGAAGACACGCAGTCCTCTTTTATTGTCATTTAGTAATGCATGCATTAAGAAATGATACAATATTTCCTCCAGTGTGATATCACAAAACACAGGACAGATCAAGACTGAAAAAACTGACAAAACCACATAATTATAACATATAGTTACAACAGTGCAACAATACCATAACTTGATGAAGAAGTCCATGAGCACAGTAAAGTTCAAAGTTTCTCAAATGTCCCACATCTCATGCAGACGGGAGAAGGCAGAAAAACTCTCCCTGCCATGCCCGACCACAGCCTGACTCTGAGTCATCTGAAAACTTCGAGCCTCCGATCAGCTCTCCGACACCGAGTACTGAGCGCCATCTCCGTCCGAACGATTCGACCCCAATCTCGGTTGCCAACAGCAGGCAAAGCCGGGGATCTTGAGGCCTTCCCTCCGGAAGGTTCCCGACCACACAGTAACAACAGCAGCGAACTGGCGTTTCAGAAATTTCTCCAGATGTTCCTCTGTGCTTTCACATCCATCTCCATCAAATCAGAATTGTCCACGGCCCCTAGTTACAGGGAGGTGGTCACCCCTAAGTAGCAGGAGAGTGATGGGAAATGGGCAGCCAGCACAGAGTACCACTGTGGCTGCTCCCCTCAATAATAAGTACACCACTTTAGATACTGTTGAGGGGGACAGCCTGCTGGGGAAGGCCGCAGCGACTGGGTCTCTGGCACGCTGGCTTAGAAGAGAAGAGAGGTGAAGAGAACTGTAGTGGAGAAAGGAGTACACCTGAGATTCTGTGCACACGATGGAGACACCCAGATGGTATGTTGTCTCCCAGGTACCAGGGTCAGGGATGTCTTGGATCGGGTCCATGGCGTTCTAAAGGGGAGGGGGAGCAGCCAGAATCCTTGGTAAATATTAGCACCAAGGACATAGGTAGAAAAAACAGAGAAGTCCTGAAGAGAGAATTTAGGGAGCTAGGTTGAAAACAGAACCTCCAGGGTAGTAATCTCTGGATTGCTGCCTGTGTCACGCGCCAGTGAGAGTAAGAATAAGATGATTCGGCAGATGAATGTGTGGCTGAGTAATTGGTGCAGGGAGCAGGGTTCAGATTTCTGGATCATTGGGATCTCTTCTGGGGAAGATATGACCTGAACACAATGGCAAGGTTACACCTGAACCCAGTGGGGACCAATATCCTTGTTGGCAGCTTTGCTGGCATTGTTGGGGCGGGTTTAAACTACTTTGGCAGAGACATCTTTCATTAATTCTATTATGTTTATTATTCTATTGTGGATTTACTGAGCATGCCCGCAATGAAGCTCAGGATTGTATATGGTGACATATATGTACTTTGAACTTTGAACTGTAGATGGGAACCAGAGTGATGGGCTGAGGTTAGGGCTGTTGGTTTATAAGCAGAGGCAGGGTGTAATGAGAGACCAGGAAGGCAGTTTCTCGGCCAAAATTGTAGTCAGTGGGATTAGTGTAAAAGGGGGACAAAATTGAAAAGGGAGATGAATACAGGATTAAAGATGTTATATTTGAATGCACGCAGTATACAGAAGAGGGTAGATGATCTTGTAGCTCATTTAGAGATTGGCAGTTATGATGTTGTGGGCATCACTGAGTAATGGCTGAAAGAAGGTTATAGTTGGGAGTTGAACATCCAAGGATACAGACTGTATGGAAAGGACAGGCAGGTAGACAGAGGGGATGGGGTGGCTCTGATGCTGAAAAATAAAGTCAAATGATTCGGAAGAGGTGACACGGGATCGGAAGATGTAGAATTCTTGTGGGTAGAGTTAAGATATTGCAAGGGTAAAAAGACCTTGTTGGGAGATATATACAGGCACCCGAATAGTAGCCAGGAGGTGGGCTACAAGTTATAACGGGAGATAGAAAAGGCACCTCAACAGGGCAATGTTACGATAGTCGTGGGGGATTTCAATATGCAGGTGGTTTGGGAAAATCAAGTTGGTGCTGGATTCCAAGAGAGTGAATTTGTAAAATGACTGCAAGATGACTTTTTAGAACAGATTGTAGTTGAGCCCATTAGGGGAAAGGCAATTCTGGAATGGCTGTTTGTAATGAAAAGGATTTGATTAGGGAGCTTGAGGCCAAGGAACCCTTAGGAGACAGTGGTCATATTATGACAAAATTCACCCTGCAATTTGAGAAGGAGAAGCTAAAATCAGATTTATCAGTGTTACAGTGCAGTTGTAACCCTTCCACCGGGCTCGTATGCAAACCTAACTTGTTATTTAGCTCTGCTAACAGCCACGGGACTCAGCACCTTTCATAAGCAATATACATCTAGGATCGTTATGATTTGGGGTTCAACCAAACAGGAACATTGTGATGTTCCAATTAAAGAATCCTCAATTTGAGTGAATGCTGTGTAAATACTACCCGTACATAATTATCGGTTGGCAAGAAATAACAGATCGTACATTGCAAAAAATTATAAATAAATATATTTACCAATTTCATGTTTATCAAACAGTTATTAAAAGAAAGAAAAGAAAGAAAGAAAAAAAAGGGGCCCATTACAGTTGAACCAGTCTAAATGTGCACAAGACCGTTGGAACTCGTCTCTTCCAAAGCTAGGTATGACCATTACTCACAGCTCCGAACCCACGGTCTGCGTGAGAGAACCCTCCATAGTCCAAAATTCCCTTGAAGTCCATCTTGAACAAGCTGGCTCTTCCTCGGGAGTATTGGCCTTCCTCCTTTGGACCCATTCATCTGCACAAACCTCTTCTTGCAACGGGGAATCTCCTTCTGACACATTCTGCAGCATTTTCTCTTCTATCCAATCCTCAGCTCCCATCAAAAAGACCCCTAACCAGACCACTGTCCATCACAAATCTAGCTCAGTCGCGCTTTCTCTAGAACTTTCTTCCGAACCCACCATCCTGACTGGCAGACACAGTTGAACAGGCTTCATATATTTAGCTGAAACCAAAACATTCTACCAGCAGAAAACTACTGAAATGAAATACCTACAGCACAGAAATAGAAATCTTAACCAGGTCATTACGGAGTAAAGGCAATTGCAGAGGAATGAAAGAAGAGCTGGCCAAAGTTGATTGGAAGGGGACACTGGCAGGGATGATGGCAGAGCAGCAATCGCTGGAGTTTCTGGGAGAGACTCGGAAGGCACAGGATAGACACAAAGAAATATTCTAAAGGCAGAATGACATACCATGGCTGACAAAGCCAATATAAAAGCAAAAGAGAGGGCATATAATAGACCTGACGAAGGGTCTTTGCCTGAAACGCCGACTGTACCTCTTCCTAGAGATGCTGCCTGGCCTGCTGCGTTCACCAGCAACTTTGATGTGTGTGACAAGTGACTTTAGGGGGCCCCAAGGCTGGCTGACTGAAGTGAAGGGGAATTGCTCATTGACAAGTGACTTTAGCCAGGTTTAATGCAGTCCTGGGGCCGGCTGACTGAAGTGAAGGGGATTTGGCGAGGTTTCCTGAACCACACTGCAGACTGAGCGTAACCTGACTGGATAATCCAGGGTAAAGAGAACAGTGTGAGATGAAGGTGGTCAGATCTGATATAGAGCAGATTACCCGGTCACTATCACAATGGGGTTTGTTGAATCTTGCTGAGTAGAAAAAAGAATTCATGACAACTCTTGTAATGACCTTCACTGATATCCAGTCTCTGGTGGGCTGCTGACGTTGTGCACTATGGTCTATTTTGTAATTTTTGTCAAATTTTGTTCTTTTTTATTTTTAATTTCTTGAAACTCAGGCTGGAGGACCCCTTACTGGTTTTTCACCTGGAACCTACCAGCCATCTCCTTCCCACCCTCCTCCCACCTTCTTTATAGGGCTTCTGCCCCTTCCCTCTTCAGTCCTGACGAAGGGTTCTGGCCCGAAACGTTGACTGATCGTTTCCACGGATGCTGCCCAACCTGCTGAGTTCCTTCAGCGTGTTGTGAGTGAATCACAATCAGGTTTATTATCACCACATACTGTCTGTTGTATTGTGGCAGTAGTATAATGCAAGATATAAAAATTACTAATATTTCACATAGTGCAAAAGAAAAGTAGGTAGTGTTCCTGGATTCATGAAACATTCAAAAATCAGATGGTGGAGGGGAAGAAGCTCAGTGTGCTTCTTCAGGCTCCTCTAACTGCTCTCTGATGCTAGCAATGAGAAGAGAGCATGTACTGGATGTTGAGGGTCTCTTGTGATAGATGCTGGCAATGGTGGTGGAAGCGGATATGATAGGGTCTTTTACGAGACTTTTGGATAGGTACATGGAGCTTAGAAAAATAGAGGGCTATGGGTAAGCCTAGTAATTTCTAAGGTAGGGACATGTTCTGCCCAACTTTGTGGGCCGAAGGGCCTGTATTGTTTTGTAGGTTTTCTATGTTTCTACACCATTTTCTTGAGGCATCATCTTTTGAAGATGTCCTCCGTGGTGGAAGCTGGTGTCCATAATGGGGCTGTCTGAATCTACAAACCTCTGCAGCTTTCTCCATCTTATGCATTGGAGCCGTCAGATTAGCTGATGATGCGTCCGGTCAGAATGTTCGCCACAGTACACCTCTGCAGTGGATAACAGAATGTTCCACTGTACACCTCTATAGCGGATATGAGAATGTTCCACGGTACACCTCTATAGTGGAGATGAGAATGTTCCACGGTACACCTCTACAGTGGAGATGAGAATGTTCCACAGTACACCTCTATAGTGGAGATGAGAATGTTCTCCACTCTACACCTCTATAGTGGAGATGAGAATGTTCCACAGTACCCCTCTACAGTGGAGATGAGAATGTTCCATGGTACACCTCTATAGTGGAGATGAGAATGTTCCACTGTACACCTCTATAGTGGAGATGAGAATGTTCTCACTCTACACCTCTATAGTGGAGATGAGAATGTTCCACAGTACCCCTCTATAGTGGAGATGAGAATGTTCCACGGTACACCCCTATAGTGGAGATGAGAATGTTCCACGGTACACCTCTATAGCGGATATGAGAATGTTCCACGGTACACCTCTATAGTGGAGATGAGAATGTTCCACGGTATACCTCTATAGTGGAGATGAGAATGTTCTCCACAGTACACCTCTATAGTGGAGATGAGAATGTTCCACAGTACCCCTCTACAGTGGAGATGAGAATGTTCCATGGTACACCTCTATAGTGGAGATGAGAATGTTCCACAGTACCCCTCTACAGTGGAGATGAGAATGTTCTCCACAGTACACCTCTATAGTGGAGATGAGAATGTTCTCCACAGTACACCTCTATAGCGGATATGAGAATGTTCCACGGTACACCTCTATAGCGGATATGAGAATGTTCCACGGTACACCTCTATAGTGGAGATGAGAATGTTCCACGGTATACCTCTATAGTGGAGATGAGAATGTTCCACGGTACACCTCTATAGTGGAGATGAGAATGTTCCATGGTATACCTCTATAGTGGAGATGAGAATGTTCCACGGTATACCTCTACAGTGGAGATGAGAATGTTCCGCGGTACACCTCTATAGTGGAGATGAGAATGTTCCACGGTACACCTCTATAGTGGAGATGAGAATGTTCCACGGTACACCTCTATAGTGGAGATGAGAATGTTCCACAGTACACCTCTACAGTGGAGATGAGAATGTTCCACGGTACACCTCTATAGTGGAGATGAGAATGTTCCATGGTACACCTCTATAGTGGAGATGAGAATGTTCTCCACAGTACACCTCTATAGTGGAGATGAGAATGTTCCATGGTACACCTCTATAGTGGAGATGAGAATGTTCCACTGTACACCTCTATAGTGGAGATGAGAATGTTCCACGGTACACCTCTATAGTGGAGATGAGAATGTTCCATGGTACACCTCTATAGTGGAGATGAGAATGTTCCACGGTACACCTCTATAGTGGAGATGAGAATGTTCCATGGTACACCTCTATAGTGGAGATGAGAATGTTCCATGGTACACCTCTATAGTGGAGATGAGAATGTTCCACGGTACACCTCTATAGTGGAGATGAGAATGTTCCACGGTATACCTCTATAGTGGAGATGAGAATGTTCCACGGTACACCTCCATAGTGGAGATGAGAATGTTCCACGGTACACCTCTATAGTGGAGATGAGAATGTTCCACAGTACACCTCTACAGTGGAGATGAGAATGTTCCACGGTACACCTCTATAGTGGAGATGAGAATGTTCCACGGTACACCTCTATAGTGGAGATGAGAATGTTCCACAGTACCCCTCTATAGTGGAGATGAGAATGTTCCACAGTACACCTCTATAGTGGAGATGAGAATGTTCCACAGTACCCCTCTATAGTGGAGATGAGAATGTTCCACTGTACACCTCTATAGTGGAGATGAGAATGTTCCACGGTACACCTCTATAGTGGAGATGAGAATGTTCTCCACTCTACACCTCTATAGTGGAGATGAGAATGTTCCACGGTACACCTCTATAGTGGAGATGAGAATGTTCCACAGTACCCCTCTATAGTGGAGATGAGAATGTTCCACGGTACACCTCTATAGTGGAGATGAGAATGTTCCACGGTACACCTCTATAGTGGAGATGAGAATGTTCCACGGTACACCTCTACAGTGGAGATGAGAATGTTCCACGGTACACCTCTATAGTGGAGATGAGAATGTTCCACTCTACACCTCTATAGTGGAGATGAGAATGTTCCACAGTACCCCTCCACAGTGGAGATGAGAATGTTCCACGGTACACCTCTATAGTGGAGATGAGAATGTTCCATGGTATACCTCTATAGTGGAGATGAGAATGTTCCATGGTATACCTCTACAGTGGAGATGAGAATGTTCCACGGTACACCTCTATAGTGGAGATGAGAATGTTCCACGGTATACCTCTATAGTGGAGATGAGAATGTTCCACGGTACACCTCTATAGTGGAGATGAGAATGTTCCACGGTACACCTCTACAGTGGAGATGAGAATGTTCCACAGTACCCCTCTATAGTGGATAACAGAGTGTTCCACGGTACACCTCTATAGTGGAGATGAGAATGTTCCACGGTACACCTCTACAGTGGAGATGAGAATGTTCCACAGTACCCCTCTATAGTGGAGATGAGAATGTTCCACGGTACACCTCTACAGTGGAGATGAGAATGTTCCACAGTACCCCTCTATAGTGGATAACAGAGTGTTCCACTGTACACCTCTATAGTGGAGATGAGAATGTTCCACGGTACACCTCTATAGTGGAGATGAGAATGTTCCACGGTACACCTCTACAGTGGAGATGAGAATGTTCCACAGTACCCCTCTATAGTGGATAACAGAGTGTTCCACTGTACACCTCTATAGTGGAGATGAGAATGTTCCATGGTACACCTCTATAGTGGAGATGAGAATGTTCCACGGTACACCTCTATAGTGGAGATGAGAATGTTCCACTGTACCCCTCTATAGTAGAGATGAGAATGTTCCACAGTACCCCTCTATAGTGGAGATGAGAATGTTCCACAGTACCCCTCTATAGTGGAGATGAGAATGTTCCACGGTACACCTCTATAGTGGAGATGAGAATGTTCCACGGTACACCTCTATAGTGGAGATGAGAATGTTCCACGGTACACCTCTATAGTGGAGATGAGAATGTTCCATGGTACACCTCTATAGTGGAGATGAGAATGTTCCACGGTACACCTCTATAGTGGAGATGAGAATGTTCCACGGTACACCTCTATAGTGGAGATGAGAATGTTCCACGGTATACCTCTATAGTGGATAACAGAATGTTCCACGGTACACCTCTATAGTGGAGATGAGAATGTTCCACGGTACACCTCTATAGTGGAGATGAGAATGTTCCACTCTACACCTCTATAGTGGAGATGAGAATGTTCCACGGTACACCTCTATAGTGGAGATGAGAATGTTCCACGGTACACCTCTATAGTGGAGATGAGAATGTTCCACTGTACCCCTCTATAGTGGAGATGAGAATGTTCCACAGTACCCCTCTATAGTGGAGATGAGAATGTTCCATGGTACACCTCTATAGTGGAGATGAGAGTGTTCCACGGTACACCTCTATAGTGGAGATGAGAATGTTCCACGGTACACCTCTATAGTGGAGATGAGAATGTTCTCCACGGTACACCTCTATAGTGGAGATGAGAATGTTCCACTGTACACCTCTACAGTGGAGATGAGAGTGTTCCACAGTACCCCTCTATAGTGGAGATGAGAATGTTCCATGGTACACCTCTATAGTGGAGATGAGAATGTTCCACTGTACCCCTCTATAGTGGAGATGAGAATGTTCCACAGTACCCCTCTATAGTGGAGATGAGAATGTTCCATGGTACACCTCTATAGTGGAGATGAGAATGTTCCACAGTACACCTCTATAGTGGAGATGAGAATGTTCCACTGTACCCCTCTATAGTGGAGATGAGAATGTTCCACAGTACCCCTCTATAGTGGAGATGAGAATGTTCCATGGTACACCTCTATAGTGGAGATGAGAATGTTCCACAGTACACCTCTATAGTGGAGATGAGAATGTTCCACGGTACACCTCTATAGTGGAGATGAGAGTGTTCCACGGTACACCTCTATAGTGGAGATGAGAATGTTCCACAGTACCCCTCTATAGTGGAGATGAGAATGTTCCACAGTACCCCTCTATAGTGGAGATGAGAATGTTCCATGGTACACCTCTATAGTGGAGATGAGAATGTTCCATGGTACACCTCTATAGTGGAGATGAGAATGTTCCACAGTACCCCTCTATAGTGGAGATGAGAATGTTCCACGGTACACCTCTATAGTGGAGATGAGAATGTTCCACAGTACCCCTCTATAGTGGAGATGAGAATGTTCCACGGTACACCTCTATAGTGGAGATGAGAATGTTCCATGGTACACCTCTATAGTGGAGATGAGAGTGTTCCACGGTACACCTCTATAGTGGAGATGAGAATGTTCCACGGTACACCTCTATAGTGGAGATGAGAATGTTCTCCACTGTACACCTCTATAGTGGAGATGAGAATGTTCCACAGTACACCTCTATAGTGGAGATGAGAATGTTCCACGGTACACCTCTATAGTGGAGATGAGAATGTTCCACAGTACCCCTCTATAGTGGAGATGAGAATGTTCCACAGTACACCTCTATAGTGGAGATGAGAGTGTTCCACAGTACACCTCTATAGTGGAGATGAGAATGTTCCATGGTACACCTCTATAGTGGAGATGAGAATGTTCCACTGTACACCTCTATAGTGGAGATGAGAATGTTCCACGGTACACCTCTATAGTGGAGATGAGAATGTTCCACTGTACACCTCTATAGTGGAGATGAGAATGTTCCACTGTACACCTCTACAGTGGAGATGAGAATGTTCCACGGTACACCTCTATAGTGGAGATGAGAATGTTCCACGGTATACCTCTATAGTGGAGATAAGAATGTTCCACTGTACACCTCTACAGTGGAGATGAGAATGTTCCACGGTACACCTCTATAGCGGATATGAGAATGTTCCACGGTACACCTCTATAGTGGAGATGAGAATGTTCCACGGTATACCTCTATAGTGGAGATGAGAATGTTCCACGGTACACCTCTATAGTGGAGATGAGAATGTTCCACGGTATACCTCTATAGTGGAGATGAGAATGTTCCACGGTACACCTCTATAGTGGAGATGAGAATGTTCCACGGTATACCTCTATAGTGGAGATGAGAATGTTCCACGGTACACCTCTATAGTGGAGATGAGAATGTTCCACGGTATACCTCTATAGTGGAGATGAGAATGTTCCACGGTACACCTCTATAGTGGAGATGAGAATGTTCCACGGTACACCTCTATAGTGGAGATGAGAATGTTCCACGGTACACCTCTATAGTGGAGATGAGAATGTTCCACTGTACACCTCTATAGTGGAGATGAGAGTGTTCCACTGTACACCTCTATAGTGGAGATGAGAATGTTCCACGGTACACCTCTATAGCGGATATGAGAATGTTCCACGGTACACCTCTATAGTGGAGATGAGAATGTTCCACGGTATACCTCTATAGTGGAGATGAGAATGTTCCACGGTACACCTCTATAGTGGAGATGAGAATGTTCCACGGTACACCTCTATAGTGGAGAACAGCTGCTATCAACAAAGCTTCCTCACCATCCCTCAGCCAATGCCAGTACTCCTTGTGCCATGTAGTTGCTCCCGGTCTCCACCCCATCAAAGATGCTTTTTGTTTTCTCCTCTTCTCTACAAACTTGCTTGCTTTTTAAGTTGTCTTGGTTCTGACAAATGTTGACTGTTACTTCCAGTACAGCTACTGTCTGACATGTGGAACATTTTCTAATCCACTGTCAGATTTGCAGCACCTGCTGATTCTTGTTTGCATATCGTGAGGGATAGGACATCGAATGGTGCAGCAGTACATGCCCTTTGGCCCGCTATGTTGTGCCAACCTTTTAACCTACCCCAAGATCAATCTAACCCTTCCTTCCCACGTTGTCTTCCATTTTCTATCGTCTCTGTGCCTATCTAAGAGTCTCCTAAATATCCTCAATGTATCTGTCTTGTTGCATTAGACTGTTTAATTGATATTTTCCTTGCAGTTTTACAATCTATTCCTGCTGTTCTAAGGGTAATTGTTCAGTATGTTTCCTAGTGGTTACAGTATATATATGCAGTTGTTCCGTGTGTCCCCCAGTATTTACGGTTCTTTGTAACATTCTGGAATGCTCTGGGTAGAGGCCATTTGATTGGTTGACTCTTACGCACAAATTTTTATGGATGATCTCTCATCTATGGGTATGAAAAGAACTGACCACATGGCCCTGGCCTTTTTGCTTCTCCTCTTGCTTCCACTACTGGCCTCTGCTCCTAATACTGCCCATTTTCAGTTTTCTTTATTCTATTATGCTTAATAAAATGATCACGAAGCAACAGGTTTTGTGCCTCTTTCCTGACTATTGAAAGAACCTTGGATTATAAAAATCAGAATTCACCAGGTTTTACCACCAGCCCATCTTCCACTGTCATCTTCCTGTTCATTTTTCTCATTACCCACAAGGCTAACATTAATGCTTGGCCATTAAGAAGATGGTGGTGAACTAGTCCAGTCCTTTAGGTGAAGGGACTCCCACAGTGCAGTTGTGGAGGGGGTTCACGATTTGGGTGGTGATGATGTGGGACCAGGAGTATATTTGCAGATTGGGATGATGTGTGTTTGGAAAGGTTTCTGCATGCAACGATGGCACCAGAGTGTGTGGAGACCCTCGCGGGGGCAGCCCGCGACCCACAGCCTGGGATGCATGGGTTGTTAACGCAAACGACACATTTCACTATATTTTGATGCACGCGGAGCGCGGTGTGGTTAGGGTGACACTATTACAGCTTGGAGTGTTTCCGAGTTCAAACCCGGTGCCAGACTGACCTTGAGGAATTTGCACGTTTCTTCCCGTGTGTGACTGGGTTACCTCGGGGCACTGCGGTCTCCTTCCACATCCCAAAGGCTAGTAGGTTAATGGGTCATTGTATATTGTCCTATGATTAGACCGAGGTTAAATAGGTGAGTTGCAGGGAGATGTGGCTTGACCATCACCTCTGGCAGTGCGTTCCATCTACTCACTCTCCTCTTGCATGATGGAGTGGCGGTGCAGACCCAATGGGCTGAATGGCCTAATTCTGCTCCTATGTCTTATGGTCTTATGATCTAAAATCGAGCCAATTCTGAATCCACCTTGCTAGCTCACCCAAATCCCATGCACCATAACCTTCCGGATCACACGAGACCTTGTAAAGTCTTTACCAGAGTACATGTAGATAGCATTCACTGTCCTACCTTGATCTGACCCCTTAGTATGTGACAAAGCAATGTAGGTGATGCCTTACCTGCAGCAAACCAGGTGGTTGGTGTGCCATATACCCACAGAGTTACAGACCACTTCGGCACAGAAACAGGCCCTTCAGCCCATTTTGTCTGTGCTGAACTGTCATTCTGCCTAGTCCTATTGACCTGCACCCAGACCACAGCCTCCATACCCCTGCCATCCACCTATCCAAATTTCTCTTCAATTTTTGTAATCGAACCCACATCTACCACTTCCACTGGCAGCTCGTTCCACTCTCACCATTCTCTGAGTGATGAAGTTCCCCCTCAGTTTCCCATAAATATTTCACTTTTCACCCTTAACCCATGACCTCTAGTTGTAGTCCCACCCAACCTCAGAGGGAAAAGCCTCCTTGCATTTATCCTATCTATATCCCTCATAATTTTGTATAAGTTTCATTTTGTACAGTTTCCAGCACGTTCTGTTAATGTTTCACAGAAAAGAAGCTCATGTTTAACTATTATAGCAAGTTTCATTTTAGAAATGAGAAATGCACTGCTCTGAGCAGGAAGTCTCTACAACGGGAAGTCAAAACTGCCCAACGCATCGCTGGCACCAGCTGACCCGCCATCACTGACATAAATATAGAAAGGTGCCAGAAAACGGCCAGTAACATCATGAAGGATCCCACACACCCTGCTCACATCAGGGAGGAGGCTATGTAGCATCCACACCAGGACCACCAGACTCAAAAACAGTGACTTCCCCTAAGCAGTGAGGCTGATCAACACCTCCACCCACTACCCCACCCCTCCACACCCCCAACCACCACTATTTTATCATTTCCTGTCAGTCACCTTCTGTCCAGACACTCCTGTGCCTAGCGTCACTTTATGGACATAACATCAGTCTATAAGTTATCGTACGTATTTATATTTATTATGTTTTTTTATTATTATGTTCTTTATCTTTTTGTTTTTTTGTGTTGCATCGGATCCGGACTACAACAACTTCGTTCTCCTTTACATTTGTGTACTGGAAATGTCATTAAACAATCTTGAATCTTGAATTGTTGTGAAGAGTTTCTCACTGGTGTTGTATCTTTACAAAGCAGTGAAGAACCTTTCTCTCCCCTCTCCCCTCTCCCCTCTCCCCTCTCCCCTCTCCCCTCTCCCCTCTCCCCTCTCCCCTCTCCCCTCTCCCCTCTCCCCTCTCCCCTCCTCTCTCCCCTCTCCCCTCCTCTCTCCCTGCCCGTGGGTAATAATAGCCCTTGAATTCAAAGCAGCGGAGAGCCGTTCTCTCCCCTCTCTTCTCTTCTCTACCCATGGGTAATGACACCATGGAATTCTCTCCCCTGCTCCCCATCTCCTCCTCCCCCCCACTGCTCCCCACCCCCTCCCCTTACCCCTTTTCCTCATTCTCCTCCTCGCCCCTTCTCCTCCCCACCCCCTCCCTTTTCCCCCTTCTCCCCTTCCCTTTCTCCCATCCCCCTTCTGCCCCCACCTCCCTCTCCTTCCCTTCTCCCCTCCCCATTTCTCCCCTTTTCCCCTCCCACTTCTCCTTCCTCTCCCCCCTTCTCCCCTCTCCTTCTCCTGCCCCCCTCCCCCTCTCCCCTCCCCCCACCCCCCATCTCCCTCTGCCTCCCCTCTCCCCCCTCCCCTCTCCCATCCTTCCCTCCCCCTCCCACCTGTGGGTAATGACAACCCTTGAATTCATTGAATTAACTGAACCTTTCCTGTTGTAGGCACATTCAGGATCCTGCTAGTCAACGGCTGACATGGAACAAACCCCCCAGGAGTATCTTGGTCATCAAAAAGATTCAAGATGATCGGTTACTTCAACCATTTAAAGAGCTTTGCATCTTCCTTATGGAGGTAATGTGCCTGAGTATATTCAAAATTCAAAGAAACACAATAGAATCCGTGAAAAATTACACATACAAAGACCAACAACAATCAAATACAAAAAATAAACAAGTAACTTTCAAAGTTCAAAGCTGAAAATAAATTTATTATTAAAGTTATATGTCCCCACATACAACCCTGAGATTCAGTTTCATGTCAATACAACAAACACCATAGAATCAATGGCAAGTTACACACAGACTGACAAACATCCAATCTGCAAAAGAAGATGAACTGTCTAAATACAAAATAGTAATAATAATGAATAAGTAATTAAATAATATTGAGAACACAGGTTGTAGTGTCTTTGAAAGTGAGTCCATAGGATGTGGAATCAGTTCCACATACACACCATTTTATCACTAAAACTACAGAAACCATTAGATCCGAGAGTAGTCAGACCGACAGCTTGAGAGATAAACTAGGCTGATGTCAGTGATCTCGTGGAAATGTGGGGCGTCAAGAACAGGAGGCGAGAAGGTCAATGACAGAGAGCTTGTCTGTTGCGTGTGATGTACTTGGATCTCTGAGGAGAATTCGGTGAGATAGTGGATCCTTTTAGTGTTGCTCAGTGGAGTAGAGGGCTCGAGCATCAAAGAACGCAAATACAGAAAGGTGCTGGAAAAGGGCCAGTAACATCATGAAGAATCCCACCCACCCTGCCCATGTTTGTCCAACTCCCATCAGGGAAGGGGCTATGTAGCATCCATGTCAGGACAACCAGTTACTTTCCCCAAGCAGTAAGGCTGATCAACACCTCCACCCACTAACCCACCCCTCCACACCCCCAACCACCACTACTTTATCATTTCCTGTCAGTTGCCTTATGTACCTAGCATCACCATATGGACATACAATCAATAGAAGCTATCTCATGCATTTATATTTATTGTGTTTTTTAAAAATTAATATTATTGTGTTTTGTGATTTTTTTTTCTGCTGCATCAGATCCAGAGTAACAGTTATTTCATTTCCCTTCACACTTGTGTACTGGCAATAAAATAAAACAATCCTGAATCTTGGATGCTTATTCACCTTGATTTTATGTATTAAGGAAATTTGATTCACAATCTTTTTGATTGTAGGAAAAAGAAATGATTGTTTACATAGAGAAGAAAGTACTTGAAGACCCCACCATAGCCAACGATGAGAGCTTTGGACCACTTAAGAAATTATGCACTTTTAGAGAAGGTAAAAGCACCTTGGACTCTAATTTCACTGTTCTGCAATAACGTTTTCCTGTGGTGTACAGTCCCAACTCTTGGAGGGATCACACGGCAAGGTAGAAGGAGTTCAAGTTCAAGTGTAATTTTCATTCAACCGTACACAAGAATACAGCCAAATGAAACAGTGTTCCAGTAGGGACAAGGTGCAAAACACGGTACCAACAATCACACACAACACACGTAGTTACAAGCAAAAACTAACAGTGATATAGCCCAGGTCCCTGAGAGTCATGGCTTGTAGGTTGATGGTGCACGGAATGTTGTCCCGGAGCCAGGTTTCTGCAACAACCCACAGCAGTTCCTCATCTCATGCAGCCACAAACAAACACAATCCAGCTCGTCTTCATGGGAGCAAATACTGGAGGCAGCTCCCCAACCCAGCACGGAATCCAGCAGCACACTGGCGGGACGGGCCAGACCCCAGTTCTGTGGCACAGAGCCAGCTTCTCGTTCTTCCTTTGCTATAAACTCCTGTTTGCTCCTAAAGTCTTCCCACTCGCTCTACTCCCACTCTGAACTTCAAAGTGATCTGCAACACAATGTTTCTGCTTTCACTTTTGCTTCCTTTGACTCAGGGTGGTACAGTGGGGAAAAAGGCCATTCAGCCTGTTATGCCCACACTATCCAATGGGCACCTTCTATATTAATCCCTTCTTCCAGTACACATTGTATAGCCTTCTATCTCAGATTATTCAAGTACTCATTTAGACACTTAAACACTGTCACAGTTTATTTCACCACACTACCTCATTACATTTTTTCTTCTTTTTTGCTGTTTTCACGCTAGTTAATTGAATTTTTAAATATGTTTCTAACTGTGATTTATATATTTTTGTTAGGTATTGCACTGTACTGCTGCTGTAAGACAACAAATTTCATGACATATGTCAGTGATATTAAATCTGATTCTGATTTTGATTTCTCTCCTTTTAACTACCTCTGATGTGGGAAACCTTTGTAGTCAAAAATGTAGTCTGTCCAAACTGTACCCACCTTGGCTTTATATACCTCAGTCACATCCTCTTGTCGGGGTGAATGTGGAGAGGATATTTCCCCTTGGGAGACCATAGATATAGGAGCAGAATTTGTCAGGCAAGATTTTCCCTTGAGGAAGCCATGCAGACTGCGGCCTATTTTATCATGTGCCTCCAAGTACCCCAAAACCACATCTTTAACAACCAACTCCAATATCTTCCCAACCAATGAGGTCAGACTAGAAGAGAAGAGAAATTGCGTCTCGACTCACGAGAGAGCATAGGCCATCAGCTTTTGCAGTTGATGTTTCTGTAACAGGCAACTTCTTTTTTACGAGGCCGAGTTGCTAGCTTGACGCTCAACCCAGCACGGATGGAAAGCGTGCCAGGGGAGCCAGCTGGGTTCGAACTCGGGACCTTCCACCCCAAAGTCCAGCACTGATGCCACTACGCCACCAGCCGGCAGAGGTCAGACTAAGTGGCCTATAATTTCCTTTCTTCTGCCTCTCTCCCTTCTTGAAGAGTGGAGTGACATTTGCAATTGTCCATCCCAGAATCTAGTGATTCTTGAAAGATCATTACTAATGCTTTCACGATCTCTTTAGCCACCTCTTTCAGAACTCTGGGGTGTACACTATCTGGTCCAGGTGACTTTCAGATCTTCAGACCTTCAGACCTTCAGACCTTTCGGTTTCCTTGGAACCACCTCTCTAGTAATGGTAACTTCACACTCTTCATGACCCTTGACACCTAGAACTTCCACCATACTGCTAGTGTATACCTGAAGACTGATGCAAAATACTTATTCAATTTGTCCACTATTTCCTTGTCCCCCCCCACCCCATTACTACCTCTCCAGCATTGTTTTCCAGCAGTTCAATAACCACCCTTACCTCTTTCACACTTTATGTATATGATGAAACTTTTGGCATCCTCTTTAATATTATTGGCTTCCATTTTTTGTATTCTATCTTTACCTTCTTAATGATTTTTTTTTAGTTGTCTTCTATTGGTTTTTAAAAGCTTACCAATACTCTATCATCCCACTAATTTTTGCTCTATCATATCCCTCTCTTTGGCTTTTATGTTGGCTTTGACTTCTCTTTTAGCCACGGTTGTGTCATCTTGCCTTTAGAATACCACTTCCTCTCTGGGATGTATATATCCTGCGCCTTCTGAATTGCTGTCATCCCTGCCAGTGTTCTTTTCCAATCAACTCTGGCCAACTCCTCTCTGATGCCTCTGTAATTCCCTTTGCTCTGTTGTAATACTGATACATCTGACTAGCTTCTCCTTCTCAAATGTCAGGGTGAATTCGATCATATTATGATCACTCTCCCTTAAGGGTTCTTTTGATTTAAGCTCCCTGATCAATTCCAGTTCATTGCACAACACCCAATCCAGAATAGCTGATCCGCTAGTGGGCTCAACCATGATCTGCTCTAAAAAGCCATCCTGTAGGCATTCTAGAAGATCCCCCTCTTGGAATCCAACACCAACCTGGTTTTCTCAATCTACCTGCATATTGAAATCCCCCATGACTATTGTAACATTGCTCTTTTGGCATGAATTTTCTATCTCATGAGTTGCTGCCGAATGATTTACTGATTAGATATTTGCATTAACAAGCAGGTGTACCTAATAAAGTGGCCACTGAGTCTATGGTTCGATGTACATGTGACAAATGAAGCTTTTCTCTGAGTGAGTCTGACCTCGAATAACATGTTGACTTGTGATAAAAAGCAATAGACAATAGACGATAGGTGCAGGAGTAGGCCATTCGGCCCTTTGAGCCAACGCCGCCATTCACTATGGTCATGGCTGACCATCCACAATCAGTACCCTGTTCCTGCCTTCTCCCCATATCCCTTGACTCCACTATCTGTAAGAGCTCTATCTAACTCTTTCTTGAAAGCATCCAGAGAATTGGTCTCTACTGCCTTCTGAGGCAGAGCATTCCACAGATCCACAACTCTCTGGGTGAAAAAATTTTTCCTCAACTCCGTTCTAAATGGCCTACCCCTTATTCTTAAACTGTGGCCTCTGGTTCTGGACTCCCCCAACATTGGCAACATGTTTCCTGCCTCTAGTGTGTCCAATCCCTTAATAACCTTATATGTTTCAATCAGGACCCTGCTCATCCTTCTAAATTCCAGTGTATACAAGCCCAGTCGCTCCAATCTTTCAACATATGACAGTCCCGCCATCCCGGGAATTAACATTGTGAACCTGCGCTGCACTCCTTCAATTGCAAGAATGTCCTTCCTCAAATTTGGAGACCAAAACTGCACACAATACTCCAGGTGTGGTCTCACCAGGGCCCTGTACAACTGCAGAATGACCTCTTTGCTCCTATACTCAACTCCCCTTGTTATGAAGGCCAACATGCCATTAGCTTTCTTCACTGCCTGCTGTACCTACATGCTTACTTTCAGTGACTGATGAACAAGGACACCTAGATCTCGTTGTACCTCCCCTTTTCCTAACTTGATACCATTCAGATAGAAATTTGCCTTCCTGTTCTTGCCACCAAAGTGGATAACCTCACATTTATCCACATTAAACTGCATCTGCCATGCATCTGCCCACTCACCCAGCCTGTCCAAGTCACCCTGCATTCTCATAACATACTCCTCACATTTCACACTGCCACCCAGCTTTGTGTCATCTGCAAATTTGCTAATATCACTTTTAATCCCTTCATCTAAATCATTAATGTATATTGTAAATAGCTGTGGTCCCAGCAGCGAGCTTTGCGGTACCCCACTAGTCACTGCCTGCCATTATGAAAGCGACCCGTTAATCCCTACTCTTTGCTTCCTGTCTGCCAACCAATTTTCTATCCATGTCAGTACCCTACCCCCAATACCATGTGCTCTAATTTTGCCCACTAATCTCCTATGTGGGACCTTATCAAAGGCTTTCTGAAAGTCCAGGTACACTACATCCACTGGCTCTCCCTTGTCCATTTTCATAGTTACATCCTCAAAGAAATTCCAGAAGATTAGTCAAGCATGATTTCCCCTTCGTAAATCCACGCTGACTCGGACCGATCCTGTTACTGCTGTCCAAATGTGCCACTATTTCATCTTTTGTAATTGACTCCAGCATCTTCCCCACCACTGATGTCAGGCTAACTGGTCTATAATTCCCTGTTTTCTCTCTCCCTCCTTTCTTAAAAAGTGGGATAACATTTGCTACCCTCCAATTCACAGGAACTGATCCTGAATCTATAGAACATTGGAAAATGATTACCAATGCATCCACAATTTCTAGAGCCACCTCCTTAAGTACTCTGGGATGCAGACCATCAGACCCTGGGGATTTATCAGCCTTCAGTCCCATCAGTCTATCCAACACCATTTCCTGCCTAATATAAATTTCCTTCAGTTCCTCCGTTACCCTAGGTCCTCTGGCCACTATTATATCTGGGAGATTGTTTGTGTCTTCCCTAGTGAAGACAGGCCCAAAGTACCTGTTCAACTCGTCTGCCATTTCTTTGTTCCCCATAATAAATTCAGCTGTTTCTGTCTTCAAGGGCCCAACTCTGGTCTTAACTAATTTTTTCCTCTTCACATACCTAAAGAAGCTTTTACTATCCTTTATATTCTTGGCTAGCTTGCCTTCATATCTCATCTTTTCTCCCCGTATTGCCTTTTTAGTTATCTTCTGTTGCTCTTTAAAAGTTTCCCAATCCTCTGCCTTCCCACTCGTCTTTGCTATGTTATACTTCTTCTCTTTTATTTTTATACTGTCCTTGACTTCCCTTGTCAGCCACGGCCTCCTCTTACTCCCCTTAGAACCTTTCTTACTCTTTGAAATGAACTGATCCTGCACCTTCTGTATTATTCCCAGAAATACCTGCCATTGTTGTTCCACTGTCATCCCTGCTAGGGTATCTTTCCAGTCAACTTTGGCCAGCTCCTCCCTCATGGGTCCATAGTCCCCTTTGTTCAACTATAATACTGACACTTCCGATTTTCCCTTCTCCCTCTCAAATTGTAGATTAAAACTTATCATATTATGGTCACTACCTCCTAATGGCTCCTTTACCTTGAGTTCCCTTATAAAATCCAGTTCATTACACAACACTAGATCCAGAATTGCCTTCTCTCTGGTAGGCTCCAGTACAAGCTGCTCTAAGAATCCATCTCGGAGGGACTCCACAAACTCCCTTTCTTGGGGTCCAGTACCAACCTGATTCCTCCAGTCTACCTGCATGTTAAAATCCCCCATAACAACCGTAGCATTACCTTTGCGACATGCCAATTTTAACTCTTGATTCAACTTACACCCTACATCCAGACTACTGTTTGGGGGCCTGTAGGTAACTCCCATTAGGGTCTTTTTGCCCTTACAGTTTCTCAGTTCTATCCGTACTGACTCTACATCTCCTGATTCTATGCCCCCCCTCGCAAGGGACTGAATTTCATTCCTCACCAACAGAGCCACCCCACCCCCTCTGCCCACCTGTCTGTCCTTTTGATAGGACGTATATCCTTGAATATTCATTTCCCAGTCCTGGTCCTCTTGCAGCCATGTCTCTGTTATTCCTACAACATCATACTTGCCAATTTCCAACTGAGCCTCAAGCTCATCCACTTTATTTCTTGTACTACGTGCATTCATATATAATACTTTTAATCCATTACTCCCCTCATCTTTCACCTCGATTCCTATTGCTCTTGGCCATACTCTCCGATCCCCTCCTGAGCTTTCTGCCCCGTTAATTCTGTTGTCTTTCTTAACTTTTCTTATTCTGTCTTTCCCTTTAACTCCATCCTTGTATTTCCAGTTCCTCTCCTCCCCCCCCGCCCCCCGCCAGTACTTAGTTTAAACACACACGTGTAACAGTGGTAAACCTGCCTGCCAGAATGCTGGTCCCCCACCTGTTAGGGTGCAACCCGTCCCTTTTGTACAATTCATCCTTATCGCAAAACAGATCCCGGTGGTCTAAGAATCTAAATCCCTGCTTCCCGCACCAGCTCCTCAGCCACACATTCAGATCCCCTATCTCCCTGTTCCTGCCCTCACCAGCACGAGAAACTGGAAGCAAACCGGAGATAACCACCCTGGAGGTCCTGCTTTTTAGCCTTCTACCGAGTTCTCTGAAGTCACACTGCAGAATTTCTTTCCTCTTCTTCCCCACGTCATTTGTGCCGACATGCACCACCACTTCTGTCTGTTCACCTTCACCCTTGAGGATTCCCTGCAATCGGTCTGTGACATCCTGGATCCCGGCACCAGGGGTGCTCCTGATGTGGCCTTCTATATATTGGCGAGACCCGACGCAGACTGGGAGACCGCTTTGCTGAACACCTACGCTTTGTCCGCCAGAGAAACCAAGATCTCCCAGTGGCCACACATTTTAATTCCACATTCCATTCCCATTCTGACATGTCTATCCATGGCCTCCTCTACTGTAAAGATGAAGCCACACTCAGGTTGGAGCAACAACACCTTATATTCCGTCTGGGTAGCCTCCAACCTGATGGCATGAACATTGACTTCTCTAACTTCCACTAATGTCCCACCTCCCCCTCGTACCCCATCCGTTATTTATTTCTATACACACATTCTTTCTCTCTCTCTCCTTTTTCTCCCTCTGTCCCTCTCACTATACCCCTTGCCCATCCTCTGGGTTCCCCCCCCCACCCCTTTTCTTTCTCCCCGGGCCTCCTGTCCCATGATCTTCTCGTATCCCTTTTGCCAATCACCTGTCCAGCTCTTGGCTCCATCCTTCCCCCTCCTGTCTTCTCCTATCATTTTAGATCTTCCCCTCCCCCTCCCACTTTCAAATCTCTTACTAACTCTTCCTTCAGTTAGTCCTGACGAAGGGTCTCGGCCTGAAATGTCAACTGTACCTCTTCCTAGAGATGCCGCCTGGCCTGCTGTGTTCACCAGCAACTTTGATCTGTGATCCTTAAATCCCGCCTGTTGCCACAGAAACTCCTTTCTGTACCTCTCGCTATGGAGTCCCCTACTACCACAGCTCTGCCTGACGTCTGTCTCCTCGAGTTTGCTTCAGCGCCAATTGTTGACCCGCAGACCTGTCCGCCTCTCAGACTGGCGCTGTCTTCTGTCCCGACAGCTTCCAAGAGCGTGAACCTGTTTTCAAGAGGTACATCCCCCGGGGTCTCCTGTACTCCAAGCATCCATCCCTTCCTCATCGTCACCCCCCTTCTCTCTTCCGATATCTTCGATATAATGATCTCGCTGTAGGTCCCGTCCAGAAAACTCTCGTTTTCCCGAATGAACCTGAGGTCATCCAGTTGCCTCTCCAGTGCCCCAACACCGTCCTTCAGGAGCTAAACCTGGACAAGCAGGGAGATGTTTGTAGATGTGAGTCAGTGATATTCTGCAGAAATAATCATTGTAAATTTCTTTGTAGGCTTTGATGATTTGTCAGATCGGATCGATTTTATAATTTGCCTCGGAGGTGATGGCACTTTACTTTATGCATCATCTTTATTCCAGGTACGTCTGTCCTTCGGGGTCCAATGTTTTAGTTTGATGCATTGGGGTTGGGGGGGGGGCTATGGAACTCCGCTACTGACAGTCCTGAACATGGCTGTGAAAGGAGGAGGGGTGGACATGGGGCTAGTAATGCCATCCCATAAAAACCCAGAGCTACAGAAACATCAACAGAAGCTCCAAACACTTCGTTCCTGAGAGAGAAAGGTTCCTCGCTCGAAGACACATGAAGTCATGAGGTGAGAGCCGCAAATCTGTGGAATTCTCAGCTGATCAACCTTCTGTAAGAGAGACCGGCTAAAGAACACCTGGCAATGCGACCTTCAAGTTGACACCAAGAAAATGGGCTCTACCTGGGGACAACGTGAGATACTGACCCAGGGCAGAGGACTCTGCCAAGCTGCTGCCAGCAGCCTGTACCCCACTAGGGGTGATGGGGCTTGAGAAGATGGTGATGATTGGGGTGGGTGAGGTAGAGGGAGTCATAATGGAGGGATGGGATGGGATGGGAGTTTCTGAGGTGTGCAGCCCAAAGTACCCGAATGAAGTCTCCACTTTTGCCACACCCACCTCTCAGAAATAGGAAGGCGGGGAGCTGGTGAACTCTAACCTCGTGACTGGCTGTGTCTGAAAGAACTAATTAACTAAACAAGGAACACCACTAGATTCTGCCTGGAGGGCAGTGAC
Source organism: Mobula hypostoma (assembly GCF_963921235.1). Lineage (NCBI taxonomy): Eukaryota > Metazoa > Chordata > Chondrichthyes > Myliobatiformes > Myliobatidae > Mobula > Mobula hypostoma. The sequence goes on from NC_086121.1 coordinate 1,008,782, forward strand.
CTGCAGTGTTCTGCAGGGATCTGTTCTGAGACGCCTGCTCTTTGTGGTTTATATAAACCACAATCATCCGATCACAATTGGATGAGGAAGTGGAAGGGTGGCTTTAGTAAGTCTGCAGATGACTTGAAGGTTGGTGGTGTTGTGGACAGAGTAGAACAGGAGTTCCCAACATTTTTTATGCCATGGATCAATACTGTTAAGCAGGGGGTCCCTGGAGCCCAGGCTGGGAACCCCTGGTGTAGAGGGTTGCTGTGGGTTTCAATGGGACATTGCTAAGATGCAGAGCTGGGCTGAGAAGTGGCAGGTGGAGTTCTGAAATCTGGAAAGCTGAAGTGATTCACTTTGGAAGGTCAAACTTAAAGGCAGAGTACAGGGTTAATGGCATGACTTAGCAGGAACTGAGGGATCTTGAAGTCCATAGATCCTCACAGTACACTGTATACTGTATACAACCTCACAGTACACTGCATACTGTATACAAGCTCAGTACACTGTATACAACCTCACAGTACACTGTATACTGTATACAAGCTCAGTACACTGTATACAACCTCACAGTACACTGTATACAAGCTCACAGTACACTGTATACTGTATACAACCTCACTGTATACTGTTTACTGTATACTCACAGGCAGCCACGAAGCAAGGAAACTCAATGGAATCTATTTAAAAAAGACTGTCAAATACCCAACGTGCAGAAAAAAAACGTCAGGCAAACAATGACAGAATCTCTATCACTGGCATATGTCATGTAACATATTAATGTAGTGGCAGGAGTGCAATGCAATGCATGATAATATAGAGAAAAAATAAGTAAATCAATTGCAGTAAGTATATATATGTATATTAAATAGTTAAACTAAAAATAGTGCAAAAACAGAAATAATATATAATAAAAGTGAGGTAGTGTTCATGGGTTCAATGTCCATTTTGGAATCGGATGGCAAAGGGGAAGAAGCTGTTCCTGAATCACTGAGTGTGTGCCTTCAGGCTTCTGTATCTCCTCCCTGATGGTGACAGTGAGAAAAGGGCATGCCCTGGGTGCTGGGGGTCTTTAGTAATGGACGCTGCCTTTCTGAGGCACTGCTCCCTGAAGATGCCTTAGATACTATGGAAGCTGATGCCCACAAAGGAGCTGGCTAATTTTACAACTTTCCAGAGCTGCTTTCGATCCTGTGCAGTCGCCTGCCCATTCCAGACAGAGATGCAGCCTGTCAGAATGCTCTCCATGGTACATCTGTAGAACTTTTCGAGTGTTTTAGGGGACACACCAAATCTCCTCAAACTCGTAATGAAATATAGCCATTGTCTTGCCTTTTTTTATTGCTGCCTTGATATGTTGGGACCAGGTTAGATCTTCAGAGATGTTGACACCCAGGAATTTGAAACTGCTCACTCTCTCCACCTCTGATTTCTCTGAGGATTGGTTCATGATCCCTTGTCTTACTCTTCCTGAAGTTCACAATCAGCACCTTGGTCTTACTGATGTTGAGTGCAAAATTAAAAATAAGTAAATAACATTCAGATCTGAAGTCCACTACCACAGAGCAAGTCATCACTGTAGCCGATACAAGCATCCGTTAAATTGCAGGCAGCCACCTCAGTTCAGTGCAGTGACAGGTAAACCTTGCAGAGCAGCGAGCTGAACACCAGTCCATCCCTCTTCTCCGGCCCCGGCACCCTGACCTTTCCAACCTGGCCTGGCACTTAAATCGCCCAAAACCTTGAGTTGCTCCTCGCTCTCGGCCCCTGACCCTGCCACTTTGATACGCTGTCGGCCCCTGACCCTGCCGCTTTGATACGCTGTCGGCCCCTGACCCAGCTGCTTCGATACGTCCCCGACCCCTGACCCTGCCGCTTCGATACGTACCCGGCCCCTGACCCTGCCGCTTCGATACGTCCTCGGCCCCTGACCCTGCCGCTTCGATACACTGTCAGCCCCTGACCCTGCCGCTTTGATACGTCCTCGACCCCTGACCCTGCCGCTTCGATACGTCCTCGGCCCATGACCCTGCCGCTTCGATACGTCCCTGACCCCTGACCCTGCCGCTTCGATACGTCCCCGGCCCCTGACCCTGCGGCTTCGATACGTCCCCGGCCCCTGACCCTGCCGCTTCGATACGTCCCCGACCCCTGACCCTGCCGCTTCGATACGTCCCCAGCCCCTGACCCTGCGGCTTCGATACGTCCCCGGCCCCTGACCCTGCGGCTTCGATACGTCCCCGGCCCCTGACCCTGCCGCTTCGATACGCTCTCAGCCCCTGACCCTGCCGCTTCGATACGCTCTCAACCCCTGACCCTGCCACTTCGATACGTCCCCGGCCCCTGACCCTGCTGCTTCGATATGTCCTCGGCCCCTGACCCTGCTGCTTCGATACGTCCTCGGCCCCTGACCCTGCTGCTTCGATATGTCCTCGGCCCCTGACCCTGCTGCTTCGATACGTCATTGGCCCCTGACCCTGCCGCTTCGATACGTCCTCGACCCCTGACCCTGCCGCTTCGATACATCCTCGACCCCTGACCCTGCCGCTTTGATATGGTCCTGCCGCTTCGATACGCCGTCAGCCCCTGACCCTGCCGCTTCGATATGTCCTCGACCCCTGACCCTGCCGCTTCGATACGTCCTCGACCCCTGACCCTGCCGCTTCGATACGTCCTCGGCCCCTGACCCTGCGGCTTCGATACGTCCCCGGCCCCTGACCCTGCCGCTTCAATACGTCCCCGACCCCTGACCCTGCCGCTTCGATACGTCCCCGACCCCTGACCCTGCCGCTTCGATACGTCCCCGGCCCCTGACCCTGCCGCTTCAATACGTCCCCGGCCCCTGACCCTGCCGCTTCGATACGCTCTCAGCCCCTGACCCTGCCGCTTTGATACGCTCTCAACCCCTGACTCTGCCGCTTCGATACGTACCCGGCCCCTGACCCTGCCGCTTCGATACGCTCTCAACCCCTGACCCTGCCACTTCGATACGTCCCCGGCCCCTGACCCTGCCGCTTCGATACGTCCCCGACCCCGACCCTGCCGCTTCGATACGTCCTCGGCCCCTGACCCTGCTGCTTCGATACGTCCTCGGCCCCTGACCCTGCCGCTTCGATACGTCATTGGCCCCTGACCCTGCCGCTTCGATACGTCCCCGGCCCCTGACCCTGCCGCTTCGATACGCCGTCAGCCCCTGACCCTGCCGCTTCGATACGTCCTCGACCCCTGACCCTGCCGCTTCGATACATCCTCAACCCCTGACCCTGCCGCTTTGATATGGTCCTGCCGCTTTGATATGTCCTCGACCCCTGACCCTGCCGCTTCGATACGCCGTCAGCCCCTGACCCTGCCGCTTCGATATGTCCTCGACCCCTGACCCTGCCGCTTTGATACGTCCTTGACCCCTGACCCTGCCGCTTCGATATGTCCTCGGCCCCTGACCCTGCCGCTTCGATACGTCCTCGACCCCTGACCCTGCGGCTTTGATACGGTCCTGCTGCTTCGATACGCTGTCAGCCCCTGACCCTGCCACTTTGATACGTCCTCGGCCCCTGACCCTGCCACTTTGATACGCTTTCGGGCCCAGATCCTGCTGGCTCAGCTCGGTTCTGCTGCATTGAATCACCTCCAGGTCCGCTCCAGCAATGGCCAAACACTGGCTCATTCCCCTCTCTCAGGCTGTACCTGCCACAACCGTAACCATCCTGCACCTAGTTCACACCGCAAAAATACCCGTTCGTACGGGTGGTTAAAAAGCACAACTTCGAAAGGGAATTGATTGCAAAGGTTTCGAAGGTCCATTTAATGTCAGAGAAATATTTACGATATACATCCTGAAATGCTTTTTCTTCACAACCATCCACAAAAACAGAGGAGTGCCCCAAAGAATGAACGACAGTTAAATGTTAGAACCCCAAAGTCCCCTCCCCAGCTCTCCTCCTCCCGCACGTAAGTAGCAGCAAGCAATGTTCCCACCTCCACCCACCGGCAAAAAAAGTATCGGCACCCCCCACCAAGTACTCAATCACGCAGCAAAGACACAGACTTGCAATACTCCTTCACCCGGTATTCGACATACCACAGACTCTTTCTCTCCCCCTAATAAGGGAGAAAGAAGTGGCTCCGTTTCACAGCGACAGGGGAGACATAACAAACAACTGGCTGGTTTACGATGTTAAAAGTCTGTTGTGTCGCTTTTTCCAAGCTCTGTGCCCAAAGATCTCGGGTCTCTGGGCACACAGCCTTAGATCTTCCGATTCCCATGACACACCAATCTCCTGCCGGGACACCGACCTCTGACCCCCACCCTTCCCCAGTCTCCAGAGCTACGAAGTCTTGGACCTCCAAAGACGAGCAAAGCTTTTAGGCCGCGCCCTTGGTGTGCTGAATAACGGCCAGTCCTGAAACCCCGAGAGCGGGCCCCATTCCCGCAAAGTACCATAGTCAGCATGTAGCTCCAGGTCAGGGTCTTCAAAAGAGATATTAAAGATAAAAATAGAGCTGTTTCCAAAGATGCAAACAAAGGAGTCGCTGTTAGGCACCATTGACCCTCCTAAGCTCCGCCTCCTTGCAGTGATTCTTTCTGAGAAAAAATGTGATTAATCCAATAGTTTATAGTTTGGTTTGCTGCCAGCAAGTCGTCACTGTGCTCCCCCAGTGATATCTTAAACTGGAGGGAGCATAACTTTAAGGTGATTAAGAGGAGATTATAGGTGGGTTGTCAGAGGTATGCTTTCTACAGAGAGTGGTGGGTGTGTATGTGGGACGCGCTGCCAGAGGTGGTGGTAGAGGCAGATACCTTAGGGACATTTCAGGAAATCTTAGATAGGGAGATGGAGGAGGGAAGGGATAGATTGATGTGAGAGTAGGTTAATAGGTCAGCACAACATCATGGGCTGAAGGGCCTGGTGTGTCCAGTATGTTCTGTTCCTGTTCAAAGTAACCAATGTGTAGGGTGGCTTGTGTTGCTTGCCTTAAATCCACATGTGCGTCAAGGCAATAACATTTGTTTGTATATAGATGGTTCATTCTGACTCAGCTTCTTGTTTAACAGGGTAGTGTCCCACCGGTGATGGCTTTTCATCTTGGCTCCCTAGGATTCTTGACACCATTCAACTTTGACACCTACCAGTCACAGGTTACGCAAGTGATTGAAGGTACTCATGTTAGAGTACGATGAAGTAATCTCACTGCTCTTGTGTGCATACTGAAAGCTTAAATCTAATGGATATATTTGAAGTGACCTATTTCAAACATACATGAGTCATGGTCATAGACACTGGCTATCTGACACCTCCTGTCCACAGTGAACACTGGTTGTTTATCTATATTAACACCATAAGACACAGGAACAGAATTAGGCCATTTGGCCCATCAGGTCTGCTCTGCCATTCCATCATGGCTAATTTATTTTCCCTCTCAACCCCATTTTCCTGCCTTCTCCCATAACCTTTGACGCCCTGACTAATCAAGAACCGATCAACCTCCACTTTAAATATGCTCAATGACTTGGCCTTCACAGCCATCTGCAGCAATGAATTGTACAGATTCACCACCTCTGGCTAAAGAAATCCCTGCTTATCTCTTTTCTAAATAGACTCCCCCACTATAGGAAACATTCTCTCCACATCCACTCTATCTAGGCTTTTAAATAGTCGCTTATTCTTCTAAACTCCAGTGAGTACAGGCTCAGACCCATCAATCAACTTCTCATTCATTAACCCCTTGATTCCCGCAATCTCCTCTGGACTCTCTCCAATGCCAACACATCTTTTCATAGAAAAGGGACCTAAAACTGTTCCAATGATCCATAAAGCCTCAGCATTACATCCTTGCTCTTATATTCTAGTCATCTCGAAATGAATGCTAATATTGCTCTTACCTTGGTCAGCAGCCTCATATGGAGCACTTTGTCAAAGTCCTTCTGAAATTACAAATAAACAACAGCCATTAATTCACTGTCTATCCTGTGTTACGTACCCCGTAACTGGGTTGCCAAACCAGCAGAAATGGATCACTCTGTTGGAGTCTGGATTACTAGAACTAAGAAAGTTTTATTAAAGAAACAAGCAACGCAGTAATCGAAAGGATAATAAATGCAACAGTTCAGCAATGATAAACACACATGTGTACAGAATTAAGATAACAGCATCAATCAAGCTCTATCGTTGTCTAGGGGTAAATGACCAATTTCAAAGTGACACAAAAGTCCAGTTCGATTTAGTTCAGTTCGCAGTAATCGTTGCCGTGGCAATGGACAACGTGGGGGGAGGGAGAGAGAGAATGAGAACGACTGATCATTCAGAAACGGCTTCCACTCACAGACCGGCGATATTGCTCACAAGCAGCTTTCGGGCGAGTCCTTTGTGATGTCACCTGAGGTCACCGACTGTGACCCCTCCTCCAGATGCGGTCGACCCTCTGCAGTGAACCCAGCACCCAAGCGAGGGTGGACACACACCGGGTTCCCGCTGATCGTACCTTTCCACCCTGTGCGTTTAAGGCTGATCCCCCGATCAGCCGTCTAAGAGCTTCCCACCGACTCGTGAGAGGCGCACCGCTTCCAGGGTCTCGTTACCTCGGGTGTCGTGTGTGTCCTGCCTTAGCGAACCTGTCCCTTTTTATCCCCCTGCTGGGGTATCGCCTGTCCATCACTTCAAACAGTTCAGGGTTCAAAGGGGGAGCCGCTCTAGACAGCTCTCTCTCCCGTCCCTTCATTACACATCTCCAGATGCTGCTTCATTGTTCCTTATCTCTCCTTCCCCTGAGGACAGGTGGCAGACCAACTGCTGATGCCACTGATGCTAGCCCAGGCCAGCAAACATCTTAATTTATGTGTATTCTCGTCACACCTGCTTGTTATTTCCTCAATAAATTTCAACAGATTTGTCAGGCAAGATTTCTCCTGACTGACTTTGGCCTATTTTATCATGTGCCTCCAAGTACCCCAAAACATTTTAAGTCCATAAGGCATAGGAGCAGAGTTAGGCCATTCAGCCAGTCTAGTCTGCTCCACCATTCCATCATGGCTGATCCCAGATCCCACTCAACCCCAAACACCTTGCCTTCTCGCTAAATCCTTTGATGGCCTGACCGATCAGTAAACTATTAACTTCTACCTTAAATACACCCACAGACTTGGCCTCCACTGCAGTCTGTGGCAGAGCATTCCACAGATTCACCACTCTCTGGCTAAAAAAATTCCTCCTTGCCTCTGTTCTAAAAGGTCGAGCCTCAATTTTGAGGCTGTGCCCTTGAGTTCTGGATACCCCATCATAGGAAACATCTTCTCCACATCCACCTTATCTAGTCCTTTCAACATTCAGTAGGTTTCAATGTGATCCCCACGCATTCTTCTAAATTCCAGTGAGTACAGGCCCAAAGCTGCCAAACGCTTTTCATATGTTAACCCCTTCATTCCTGGAATCATCCTTGTGAATCTTCTCTGGACTCTCTCCAATGACAACACACCCTTTCTGAGATATGGGGCCCAAAACTGTTGACAGTACACCAAGTATAGCCTGACTAATGTCTTATGAAGGCTCAGCATTATCTCCTTGCTTTTATATTCTACTCCCCTTGAAATAAATGCCAACATTGCATTTGCCTTCTTTACCACAGACTCAACCTGTAAATTAACCTTCTGGGGGTCTTGCAGGAGGACTCCTAAGTCCCTCTGCACCTCTGATGTTTGAACTTTCTCCTCATTTAGGTAATAGTCTGCACTATTGTTCCTTTTACCAAAATACATTATCATATATTTCCCAACTCTGTATTCCATCTACATTTTTGCCCATTCTTCCAATTTGCAATTGCATTGATTCCTCAGCACTACCTATCCCTCCACCTATCTTCATATCATCTGCAAACTTTGCCACAAAGACATCAATTCTATTGTCTAAATCATTGACAAACAATGTGAAAAGTAGCGGCCCCAATACTGACCCCTGAGGAACACCACTAGTCACTGGCAGCCAACCAGAAAAGGGCCCTTTTATTCCCACCTGCTGCATCCTGCCTGTCAGCCATTCTGCCATCCATGCCAGTATCTTTCCTGAAATTCAATTGGAATTTATCTTGTTAGCCAGCCTTGTGTGGTACCATATCAAATGCCTTCTGAAAATCCAAGTAAATGACATCCACTGACTATCCTTTGTCCACCCTGCTTGTTACTTCCTCGGAGAACTCTAACAGATATGTCAGGCATGATTTCCCTTTACAGCAACCTTGCTGACTTTGACTGATTTTATCATTAGTCTCCAAGTACCCTGAAACCTCATCCTTAATGATGGACTCCTACATTTTCCCAACCACTGAGTTCAGACTAACTGGCCTAAAATTTCCTTTCTTTTGCCTCCCTCCCTTCTTAAGGAGTGGAGTGACATTTACAATTTTCCTGTCCTCCAGAACCATTCCTGAATCCAGTGATTCTTGGAAGAAGATCACACATGCCTCCACAATCACCTCAGCCATTTCCTTCAGAACTCTGGGGTGTACACAATCTAGTGCAGCTGACTTATCTACCTTCAGACCTTTCAGATTCCCAAGAACCTTCTCTAGATATGGTACCTTCACCCACTTCATGATCCCTGACACCTGGAACTTCCACCATACTGCTAGTGTCTTCCACCCTGAAGACTGACACAAAATGCTTATTTGGTTTTTCCATCATTTCTTTGTCTCCATTATTCCCTCTCCAGTATCGTGTTCCAGCAGCCCGATATCCACCTTTGCCTTGTTTTTACACTTCATGTATCTGAAGACACTTTTAATAATATTGGTTAGCTTACTTTCGTATTCTATACTTCCATATATTTTCACTTACCTTATTGACTTTTTTCGTTGCCTTCTATTGATGTTTAAAAGCTTCCTAATCCTCTAACTTCCCACTAATTTTTGCTCTATTATATGTCTTCTCTTTGGCTTTTATGTTGTCGTTGACTTCTCTTGTTAACCGCAGTTATGTCATCTTGCCTTCAGAATACTTTTTCCTCTTTGGGATATATATGTTATGTGCCTTCCAAATTGCTTCCAGAAATTCCAGCCATTGCTGCTCTGCCATCATCCCTGCCAGTGTTCTTTTCTAATCAATTCTGGTCGACTTCTCCTTCGTGCCTCTGTAATTTCCTTTATTCCACTGTAATACTGATACATCTGACTTTAGCTTCTCTTACTCAAATTTCAGGGTGAATTTGATCATATTAAGATCACTTTCCCCTAAGGGTTCCTTTACCTTAAGCTCTCTAATCAATTCCAGTTCACTGCATAACACCCAATCCAGAATAACTGATCCCTAGTGGGCTCAACTATAAACTGCTCTAAAAAAACTATCTCATAGGTATTCTAGAAATTCTCCCCTCCTGGAATCTAGCACCAACCTGATTTTCCCAGTCTATCTGCATATTGAAATCCCCCATGACCATTGTACACTGCCCTTTTTACTCGCATTTTCTCTCTCCCTTTGTAATTTGTAGGGCACTGTCTTACTACGGTTTACAACGCCCATCAGGGTCTTTTTACCCTTGCAGTTCCTTAGCTCCATTCACAAAGATTCAACATCTTCTGATCCTATCTCATTTGTTTTTAATGACTTGAGTTCATTTTTTACCAAGAGAACAATGCCATCCCCTCTGTCTTCCTGTCTGTTGTTTCAATACAATGTGTACTCGGACATTAAGCTCCCAGCTATCATCTTCTTTCAGCCGTGATTCAGTGATGCTAACAACATCATACCTGCCAATCTGCAACTGTGCTGCAAGTTCATCGACCTTATTCCATAGGCAGCGCGCATTCAAATACAACACCTTCAGTCCTGTATTCACCTTCTGAATTTAATTGAATAGACTTTATTACTTACGCCCTTCATATACATGGAGTAAAAATCTTTACGTTATGTCTCCGTCTAAATGTGCAATGTGCAATTTATAGTAATTTATAATAAACAGTATGTACAACAGGATAGTCAATATAACAGAAATACAATTGTATCAGCGTGAATTAATCAATCTGATGGCCTGGTGGAAGAAGCTGTCCCGGAGCCTGTTGGTCCTGGCTTTAACACTGAGGTACCGTTTGCCAGATGGTAGCAACTGGAACAGTTTGTGGTCCCCAATGATCTTCTGGGCCCTTTACACACCTGTCTCTGTAAATGTCCTGTATCATGGGAAGTTCACATCTACAGACACGCTGGGCTGCACAAACCACTCTCTGCAGAGTCCTGCGATTGAGGGAAGTACAGTTCCCATCCCAGGCAGTGATGCAGCCAGTCAGGATGCTCTTGATTGTGCCCCTGTAGAAAGTTCTTAGGATCTGGGGGCTCACACGAAACTTCTTCGACCATTTGAGGTGAAAGAGGCGCTGTTGTGCCTTTTTCACCACACAGTCAGTATGTACAGACCACGTGGGGTCCTCGGTGATGTTTATGCCGAGGAACCTAAAGCTGTTCACCCTCTCAACCCCAGATCCATTGTTGTCAATAGCGGTTAGTCCGTCTCCATTCTTCCTGTGGTCCACAACCAGCTCCTTTGTTTTTGTGACATTGAGGGAGAGGTTGTTTTCTTGACACCACTGTGTCAGGGTGATGACTTCTTCTCTGTAGGCTGCCTCATTATTATTTGTGATAAGGCCAATCAATGTAGTATCATCTGCAAATTTAATTAGCAGATTGGAGCTGTGGTTGGTGACACAGTCATGAGTATACAGAGAATAAAGGAGGGGGCTTAATACACAGCCCTGAGGGGCACCAGTGTTGAGGGGCAGAGGTGAGGGAGCCCACTCTTACCACCTGCCAGCAATCTGACAGGAAGTCCAGGATCCATCAACACAAGGCAGGGTCAAGGCCAAGATCTCTGAGCTTCTTGTCAAGCCTGGAGGGAATTATGGTGTTGAATGCTGAACTGTAATCCAAGAACAGTCCACCTTTCTTGGTTTTGTCTGCCTTTTACATTTCAACTCATCCTGTTGACTACAATTTTACCCTATCAACAGCCTCTTCTCACTACACATTGCCTGTTTGTAAACCACCTACCTCATCTTCAGCACTATTATCGGCCTTTCCTACGATTACTTCCTGCATTGAAATATACACAGCTCAGGACACTAGTCACACCATGCTCAACCTTTTGATTCCTGACTCTGTCTGAGATCTTACCAATATCTGCCACCACAGCCTCTCCACTAACTGTTCTAGCATTCTGGTTCCCATCACCTTGCAACTCTAGTGCAACATTAACAAACCTGCCCACTAGGATATTAGTCCCCCTCCAGTTCAGGTGCAAACCATTCCTTCTGTACAGGTCCTACCTTCCTGGGAAGAGAGCCCAATGATCCAAAAATCTTATAGAAACATAGAAAATAGGTGCAGGAGTAGGCCATTCAGCCCTTCGAGCCTGCACCGCCATTCAGTATGATCATGGCTGATCATCCAACTCAGAACCCTGTACCAGCCTTCCCTCCATACCCCCGATCCCTTTAGCCACAAGGGCCATATCTAACTCCCTCTTAAATATAGCCAATGAACTGGCCTCAACTGTTTCCTGTGGCAGAGAATTCCACAGATTCACCACTCTCTGTGTGAAGAAGCTTTTCCTCATCTCAGTCCTAAAAGGCTTCCCCTTTATCCTCAAACTGTGACCCCTCATTCTGGACTTCCCCAACATCGGGAACAATCTTCCTGCATCTAGCCTGTCCAATCCCTTTAGAATTTTATACGTTTCAATAAGATCCCCCCTCAATCTTCTAAATTCCAGAGAGTATAAGCCTAGTCGATCCAGTCTTTCATCATATGAAAGTCCTGCCATCCCAGGAATCAATCTTACGCAATACCAAGAGAAGCTTCCAGAATCATACATACTGTGACCACTAGGATGCATACTAAACAATTACATGTATACTGGTGGTTAAATTGGCCCTGAATCTCATTGTCCTAAGCAATGAAAATAAAGCCCTAAGCAGGTAGTATGTTAAGATGCAAAGAAAAATACCAATGAAACAGTGTAATTCAGCAATGGTGATGAATGAGGGGTCACTCCGTTTGTCCATCAGGGAACGTCGCCATCACCCTGAGGAGCCGGCTCAAGGTGAAAGTGGTGAAGGAACACCATCCTGACCATCAGCACGAACTGGAGGAGAACGGGCTGATCAACACCATGTGTGGGGATGTCCACCCAAGGAGACAGGTCACCCATTACCAGGTGAGATAGCAACACCTAAGGGCTGGGGCAAAGGCCTGGTGGATGTGATGGGATGGCCACCGATTCGTGAGGCTTCAGGGCTACAGTTACACTTGAGCGACTGGTTCAAGTTTAATTGTCATTCAACCATACAAATGAATACAGCCGAACGAAACAGCGTTCCTCTGGAGCCACAGTGCAAAGCACAGTACCAACAGCACACCACACATAAAGCACATACAGTTACGATAGCAGAAAACATACTGATCCTTGCTACAACTGAGACAATGCAACTCCCCCACCATCGGCCCTCCTCCTCCCCCCTTCCTCCACTTCCTCCTCTCCCCTTCCTCCACTTCCTCCTCCCCCCTTCCTCCTCTTCCTCCTCCCCCCTTCCTCCTCTTCCTCCTCCCCCCTTCCTCCTCCCCCCTTCCTCCTCCCCCCTTCCTCCTCCCCCTTCCTCCTCCCCCTTCCTCCTCCCCTTCCTCCTCCCCCTTCCTCCTCCCCCTTCCTCCTCCCCCTTCCTCCTCCCCCTTCCTCCTCCCCCTTCCTCCTCCCCCCTTCCTCCTCCCCTTCCTCCGCCCCCTTCCTCCTCCCCCTTCCTCCTCCCCCTTCCTCCTCCCCCTTCCTCCTCCCCTTCCTCCTCCCCTTCCTCCTCCCCTTCCTCCTCCCCTTCCTCCTCCCCTTCCTCCTCCCCTTCCTCCTCCCCCTTCTCCCCTTCTTCCTCCCCTTCTTCCTCCCCCTTCTTCCTCCCCCTTCTTCCTCCCCCTTCTTCCTCCCCCTTCCTCCTCCCCCTCCTCTCCACCCCCTCCTCCTCCCTCTTCCTCCTTCCCCACTCCCTCCTCCCCCACTTCCTCCTCCTCCCCCACTTCTCCTCCTGCATCTCTTCCTCTTCTTCCCTTCACTATAGGACATAGACTGCGGACAGCAGCTCACCAGGGTCCTCTATCCTGGACCAGCCTTTCAAGTTATCCATTTTCAAAGTGTAGTCCATCTGTGAAGACCCATCCTCTCTCAGGATGAGATCTCGGGGCCCATTCTCTCTCAGGATGAGATCTCGGGAGCTTCCCTTGACGTTTCTCTTGCACTGGGTTTTTATGGAATGGAGTTGCTAGCACCATGCCCACCCCTCCTCCTCCTGCAGTCAGGCTTGGGATCATCCTATGTCATATGGGCTTATGGTTCCCCCATCCGTACTCTGGCCCCTTCCCTCTTCTCTTTGAAAGCACTGATCTCTGTTATCAGAGATTTAATGATTCCCTCCTCTCCATTCCTTAAGGTCCTGAATGAAGTTGTGGTTGACCGTGGTCCTTCTTCGTACCTCTCTAACGTGGACTTGTTTCTGGATGGACGCCTTATAACCACAGTGCAGGGAGATGGTGAGTGCAGAGCTGATGCCTCCATCCTGAGCAGAGCCCTGCAGTGGTCTTGTCACCGAGGATGTGCTCAAACTGATCTCTGAACTTAGGTGTCAAAGCAAGACTTGAATTCTGCAGAAAAATTCCGATTTGCCATCATTTGCATTTAGCGCAGGAATATTAGGTAGCGGGGGAGGATGTAGTTCTTGTCAGCACTTTCCTACCTCCCAGGTCACCTGTCCTTAACCAGGTGTTCAGCCACTTGGAGTTTCACTGAGAGTGTTCAGTTTGAGACCTCAACTCACGATCTTATACATCAGCTGCTCAAATGTGTTTCTGTCAGCAGTTATGATGCAAGCTGAAGGTGACAGATTTATTTTGTCTATTACATTTATCCTTCAGAAAAGAAGAAGAAATATTCCATATTATTTCACTTGGAGTATTGTGAGCAGTTTTGGGCCCCACATCTGTGCTGGCATTGGACAGGGTCCAGAGGAGGTTCATGAGAATGATTCCAGAAATGAAAGGGTTAACAATGAGTAGCATTTGATGGCTCTGGGCCTGTACTCGCTTGAGTTTAGAAGAATGAGAGAGAATTTCATTGAAACCTCTTAAATGTTGAAAGGCCTAGACCGAGTGGATGGGGGAGTCTAGGACCAGAGGGCACAGCCTCAGAACAGAGGGATGTCCATTTAGAATTGAGATGTGGAGGAATTTCTTTAGCCGCAGGGTGGTAAATGTGTGGAACTCATTGTCACAGACAATTTTGTATATTCAAAGTGGAGGTTGATAGGTTCTTGATTAGTCAGAGCGTCAAAGGTTACGGGGTGAAGGCAGGAGAGTGGGGTTGAGAGGGATAATGAATCAGCCATGATGGAATGGTGGAGCAGACTCGATGGGCTGAATGGCCTAATTCTTCTCCTATGTTTTATGGTCTAATTAACTTTGTGATAAAGCACAGTTCAGTAAACCACTCAGCCTTTGACAGTGCAGGAGGGGGGCATCTGACTAACCAATGAGATCTCCCCTTCATTCTTGTAAGCTCCAGAGCCATCAAATACTCCTCATCCGTGTTAACCCTTTCATTCCCAGAACCATCCTCCTAAATCTCTTCCAACCAGAAATCACAACCAGGGTCGTGTGGTGAGTGTAGTTGAGGGCAGCTAGGGTGGTGTCAAAGGCAGGGAGGGGTTAAGGATAAAGGTGAACTGGGAATCAGCTGATGGTGCAGGGACTCAGTGCAAGTCAGGATGTGGGAGAACCTGGAGTTCAAGATTCAAGATGGTTTATCGTCATTCTTCAGAACAGGAATGTAAAGAACAAAATAATTGTTACTCCCGAAACTACAGCATAAAAAATATAAATATAAAAGAAATCCCTTAAATCACAGTATACAAGTAATTGTTGAGTGTGGCCTTAGATACACAGTGTGTCTTACAAGATTGTTTGTAGGGAGGATGGCCCGGCCGGGATAAGGTTCCCTCACCAGAATCACTGGGGGTAGGGTTCCATCACCGGTATCACTGGGGGTAGGGTTGCCTCACTGGTATTACCGGAGTTTCGGCTGAGCTGAGTTCGGAGCTGGCATACGATCTGGTGAAGCCGATGGCTGAAGGGTTTGTTGGGAGGATGGCCAGGCCAGGGGTAGAGTTGCCTCACCAGTATTACCGGGATTTCGGCTGAGTTGAGATTGAAAGAGTCTGATGAATCTGGACCTCCCCCCACAGGGGTGATTGTCTCGACGCCAACAGGAAGCACGGCGTACGCGGCAGCAGCAGGAGCGTCAATGATCCATCCCAACGTGCCAGCGATCATGATCACGCCCATCTGTCCGCATTCGCTGTCCTTCCGGCCCATCGTCGTCCCGGCAGGAGTGGAGCTGCAGGTAACGTGCAGGTGGTGCACTCCCCTTGTGTGATTGGTTGATAGCTGCTGCAAGTGGACGCCTTCGCCAAACCCTCTCGGCATTCTCCTTGTACCCTCCAGAATCACAGTCAGGTTCATTATCACTGACGTGTGCCATGAAATTTGTTTGACATCCCTCTGTCCCTTGACATCCTGAGTCTGCTGTTCATAGAGTCATAGAACACTTCAGCACAGAAAGATGTCCTTTGCCTTGTCCAGTCCCTGCTGAACCATTTAAACTGCCTCGTCACATTGCCCCACACCTGGACCATTGCCTTCCAGACCCTTCCATTCCCAAACTCCTTTGGCAGAACTCTTATACAGCTAATTAATTGTCACAATCTACATTGCCGTTTGCAGAATTCCATCATCTTGAGAATTACAAAATCTGCTTTTTTTACATAAGAACATCTGTCCCGTTGAACCTGCACCGACATATTCAATAAGATCATGTCTGATCTGAACGTGGACTCAGCTCTCGCTACCAGCCTTTTCCCCAGAACCCTTAATTCCCCTGCTGTACAAAAATCTATCTAACTGTGTCTTAAATATATTAAGTCTGGTAGCCTCTACTGATTTCCTGGGCAGAGAACTCCACAGATTCTCTGCTCTCTGGGAAAACCAGTTTCTCCTCATCTCTGTCCTAAATCTATTCCCTTTAATCTTGAGACTATATCACCTAGTTCTAGTCTCACTTATCAGTGGAACTACATTTTTGCATAGTCTCTTTATAAAGAGAAAGAATGTAGAATTTTATAGCCAGTACAGGCCCTTTGGCCCACAATATTATGCCAACCTTTTAACTTACTCTAAGATCAATCTAACCCGTCCCTCCCACATAATCTTCCATTTTCTATCCTAACATATCTGCCTCTACCACCACCCCTAGCAGCACATTCCACGCACCCATCACTCTCTGTTTTTAATAAAAACCTACCTCTGACATCCCTCCTATACTTTCCTCCAATCACAAAATAATGCCCCAGGTATTAGCCATTTCTGTCTTGGGAAAAAGTCTCTGGCTGTTTGCTTATCATCTTGTACACCTCTAACAAATCACCTCTCATCCTCCTTTGCTCCAAAGACAAAAACCTTGCTCGCTCAGCTTACGCTGGTAAGGCTGTGTTAAGCAGAGGTTTGACATCGTTTCCACACAGTGTTCTGTTGTAATGGAGCTGAAAGCTAGCGCACCGAATTCCGATGGGAGGTGCCGGTGTGGCCCTGCCTGATCCGGTCACATTGCCCACGGTTTCCCTTCTAGTTCAGACACAGCCTGATCCTAACTGGAGGAATTATCATTCCAGGTAATGCTGTCTCCGGACACCAGGAATACCGCCTGGGTCTCGTTCGATGGTCGGAAGCGGCAGGAGATCTGTCACGGGGACAGGTGAGTGGAAACATGACAGTGGTGGCTGTGCGTACTGGGTACGGCGGTGGGTCTCTCCCCTGCCTGGTGAGGTTTATAGCCCTCGTGTGCTGGGGTGCCAGGGTCAGTGACTGTAATAATTCTGTGAATGAAGAGATCACTGTAACCCCTGCACAGTCCAGTTTTGTATTTACTGAGATTCACTGCGAACACTTACAGTTCTTCCCACCGGATGTTTCCTGTAATGGAATGAATTAGACCATAAGATAAAGGAGCAGAATTAGGCCATTTGGCCCATCGAGTCTGCTCCATCATTTCATCATGGCTGATCCATTTTTCCTCTCAGCCCCAATCTCTGCCCTTCTCCTTGTATCCCCTCATATGCCTTGATCAATCAAAAATCTATCAATCTGTGCCCTAGATATACTTAAAGACTTGGCCTGTGGCAAAGTATTCCATAGATTCACCACACTCTAGCTAAAGAAACTCCTCCTCATCTCTGTTTTAAAAGGACGCCCCTCTGTTCTGAGGCTGTCCCCTCTGGTCTTAGACTCTCATATCATAGGAAACATCTTATCCATATCCACTCTATCAAGGCCTTTCACCATTCGATAGGTTTCAATGAGGTCACCTTTCATTCTCTGAATTCTAGTGAATACAGGCCCAGAGCCATCAAACACTCTTCGTATGACATGCCATTCAATCCTGGAATTTTTGTCAACCTCCTTTGAACCCTCTCCAGTTTCAGCACAACCCTTCTTAGATAAAGGGCTCAAAACCGCTCACAATACTCCAAGTGGGGCCCACCAGTGCTTTATAAAGTCTCAACGTTACATCCTTGCTTTCATATTCTAGTCCTCTTGAAATGAATGCTAACATCGCATTTGCCCTCCACACCGCAGGCTCAACCTACAAATTAATCTTTAGGGAAGTCTGCACAAGGACTCCCAAGTCCCTTGGTGCCTCAGTTTTTTGTATTTTCTCTCCATTTAGAAAATAGTCAACACTTTCATTTCTTCTACCTCCTGCCAATCAGCCACCGCTTTATCTATACTCGAATCTTTTGTGTAATACCACGGGCTCATAGCTCATTAAGAAGCCTCATGTGTGGCACCTTGTCAAAGGCCTTCTGAAAAATCCAAGTACACAACATCAACCAATTCTCCTTTGTCTATCCTGCTAGTTATGTCTTCAAAGAATTCCAACAGATTTGTCAGGCAAGATTTTCCCTTGAGGAAACCATGCTGACTGTGGCCTATTTTATCATGTGCCTCCAAGTATCCTGAAACCTCATCCTTAATAATCGACTCCAACATTTTCTCAACCACTGAGTTCAGGCTAACTAACCTAGAATTTCCTTTCTTCTGTCTGTCTCCCTTCTTAAAAATTGGAGTGACATTTACAATTTCCCAGACTTCCAGAACCATTCCAGAATCTAGTGATTCTTGAAAGATCATCACTAGTGCCCACAATCTCTTCACCCACCTTTTTCAGAACCCTGGGGCATACACCATCCGGTCCAAGTGACTTATCCACCTTCAGACCTTTCAGTTTCCCAAGAAGCTTCTCGCTAGTAAATGGTAACTTCACTCACTTCTGACGCCTGACATCTGGAACTTCCATCGTACTGTTGGTGTCTTCCACAGTGAAGACTGATGCAAACTACTTATTCAGTTCGTTGGCCATCGCTTTGCTGCCCATTACTACCTCTCCAGCATCATTTTCCAGTGGTCCGATATCCACTCTCACTTCTCTTTTGCACTTTATATATCTTAAGAAATTTTTGACATCCTCTTTAGTATTATTGGCTAGCTTATTTTCATGTTCCATCTTTACTTTTTAATAACATTTTTAGTTACCTTCTGTTGGTTTTTAAAAGCTTCCCAACCCTCTAACTTTCCACTAATTTTTGCTCTATTATATACTCTCTCTTTGGCTTTTATGTTGGCTTTGATTTCTCTTGTTAGTCACGGTTGTGTCATCTTTCCTTTAGAATACTTCTTCCACTTTGGGATGTATATATCCTGTACCTTCCGAATTACTTCCAGAAATTCGAGCCATTACTGCTCTGCCTTCATCCCTGCCAGTGTCCTTTACCAATCAATTCTTGCCAACTCCTCTCTCATGTTTCTGTAATTCCCTTTACTCCATTGTAATACTGATACATCTGACTTTAGCTTCTCCTTCTCAAATTTCAGGGTGAATTTGATGATATTATGATCTCTTTCCCCTAAGTGTTCTTCTACCTTAAGCTCTCTTATCAATTCTGGTTCATTGCACAGCACCCAATCCAGAATAGCTGATCCCTTAGTGGGCTCAACCATGAGCTGCTCTAAAAAGCCATCTGTTAGGCACTCCAGAATTTCCCCCTCCTGGAATCCAGCACGAATCTGATTTTCCCAATATACCTGCATATTGAAATCACCCAATGATCCAAACATCTTATGCCTCCCTCCTACACCAACTCCTTAGCCACATATCAGACTGGAGCATCAAAGTCTGACTGGGGAACCCGCATGATTATGAAGTGGGAATCTGAGGCCAGGTGGGGTGGAACAACTGTTTAAATGCTCACACAAACATCCTTTCCCCTCAGCATTTCCATCACTACCTCTTGCTACCCGGTGCCATCAATCTGCTTCAGGGATCCTGTGAATGACTGGTTTGAGAGCCTAGCTGAGTGTTTACACTGGAACGTGCGGAAGAAGCAGGGTCAACTGCCAGGGTTGAAGGAGAACTGAGCAGGGGCCCTCTCCAAGCCTGGAGAACCGTCCTGGGCTTCTGAACTTCACTAACACCATTCCGACAAATCTGAAGAATTGGACTTTGCCTGGTGTGCCTTGAACACTGAAACAAACTTCATAGCTCCCCTCTTTCCTCCACATTTGGTTTTGATTTGGAACAGTTGAGGTTTGAACACAAGTTGTTGATGAAGCGTTTGAAACTGTGAGCTTCATACAAAAAGCGTGATGTTGTGTTTCTAATGATGATCTCAAATGTGATCACAGACTGGATGTGGAGGATTTGCATTGATATTTCTCAAACATCTGCATCATATCAGGAGCTTGGAAGCTACACGTTGATTGCTTTGTCTTGTCATATCATTCTGGGGTTGGAGTAAGCCCCGAGATGACAGCACATCACTGAGGGGTTTTGACTTCGAGTTCAGAGCCCTGCCTGTGGCAGGCACCCCATGGGAAACGTGGGGTGTGATGACCTTTCTCCCGCACTCTGTGAGCCCGAGGTTAACCACTGCCACAGACCACCATGTGTCAAGAGTGTGACACCTCCCCCTAGTCTGCACCTTCTGGCCTCCACAACACTAAAACACCTTGTTGTAAAATTTGTTGCTCTCAAAGTTTGTGAGCACTTCAAGAAACTGAGGCTACTTTGGTTGTTTGAAGCAATAAAACACATATATTATTCTTTATTGATTGAAGACGGTGAGGTCATTATACCAAAATTTACTACAATTAAACATAAATCCGTTGAAATATTGAGATCAAAAGAACGTTGCTTTAAGTGCAGCTAAAGGAAAACTCTGCTCCCTGGTCTCAGCAGTTCCTGATGATGAAACGCAAAATGTCTCCCACTCAGTCTGAACGTAACTTCCATAAGACCATAAAGATATAGGAGCAGAACTAGGCCATTCGGCCCATTGAGTCTGCTCCACCATTCCATCATGACTGATTTATTATCCCTCTCAACCCCATTCTCCTGCCTTCTCTCTGTAACCTTTGATGCCCTGACTAATCAAGAACCTATTAATTTTGCTTTAAATATACCCAATAACTTGGCTCACAGCCATCTGTGGCAGTTATTCCTACAGATTCACCACATCTTACTCACTGGATCTCGAGGTCAAGATCACTCACTATATTAGAGACAGAGTCATGAGTTAATCCATAGGTCAGCGGCTTTTGAACCTGATTTACATATCACCAGCACTGTGACGTAGTGAGTGAGCAAGCCCCTCAGGAAGCAGGGGCAGTTGCACGATGTTTTGTTTCTGACACCCAGGAAGAAGGATTGGCTGAGCCTCAGAGCATCTTGTTGCTTTGTGTGTTGGTCACACTTGGTAGCATCTGTGGGGAAAACGAATTCTCGACATCCGAACTAGGCCTGTTACAGGGTTTTGACCCCAATTGTTGACAATTCTGTTCCCTCCATAGATGTTGCTTGAGCTGCTAAGTTTCTCCAGCAGATTGTGTGTGTGTCTCTCCAAATCCTGATGTCTGCGATCTCCCGTGTCTCCAAAACAGTCTCATTCCTTTTGTTGGCGATAGTCACCTGGTTGTGGAGATGGGCTTATCTTCCAGGTGACTGGACAAGGCTTAAGCCTTCACCCCTCCCGCAGAGGGCACTGACATCGCTGGAGCTGGAATTCATTTTGACCTTCATTGCATGTGGTGTTTCTCAATCCATCATTGTCACTTGTGCGGCCAGGGTTCATGGTGAGATAGAAAACGTGCACAGAGGAGTGTGGACAATACTGCTGTTGTGTGTGAGTGTCTGCCTGTCAGTATGTGAGGGTGTGTCTATGAGTGTGTGAGTCCTGCGAGAGTCTGAGGGTAATGGGGAGAGAATGAATCTATCCCTCCCTGGAGGAGGGGTGAGCTCAGAGAGAGAAAGAGAGGGACATGTCCAGGCTCTGTCCAGTGGAACGTGTCCACAGCAGAGTGGTCAAGGCAGCATCCCGGGGTTGCTATTCCAATCCAAGAACCGGATTCTGTCTGGACCCTTCCTGTTTTAATCCACAACAGGAGAGTTGCCTGTGCTTAGCTCCCACATACCTGCACTCGAGCTTGTGTACTTTACTTACGCCATCTGAAAATGGCTGCCTGCTGTGTATTTCACTCACAGACCTGACCTTTCAAAGGTTTGCTGGTTGAGTCATCGTTGACATTGTGCTGTAAAGTATTAATTTATTAAGAAGCTGTGTTTGTCACAAGCAGATCTCTTTGCTGCCTTGGGTGGAATGCTGGAATGTGAGGGGGATAATTTTCTGTGTCAACACGTTATGCAGTAATTGGAAGGGCACTCCAAGTTAGCCTCTGCGGAAAGTCCACGGCCGCCTCTTCTGCCACAGTGAGGTCACCCTCAGGTCGAAGCAGCAACATATACCGTCTGGACAGCCTCCAACTTGGTGGCCTGAACATCGATTTTTTTTCCAACTTTCAGTAATGTTTTTCCCTCCCTCTTCCCCCTTTTCAATTCTGCACTCTGGCCTCCTCCACACCTGCCTGTCACCGCCCCCTGGTGCTGCTCCTCCTTCCTTTTCACC
Organism: Mobula hypostoma; assembly: GCF_963921235.1. Taxonomy (NCBI): domain Eukaryota; kingdom Metazoa; phylum Chordata; class Chondrichthyes; order Myliobatiformes; family Myliobatidae; genus Mobula; species Mobula hypostoma. The sequence continues at coordinate 1,030,850 of NC_086121.1, forward strand.
CATGATCCGCTCTCCACTCGTAGCAGATTCCTGCATCTCCAGCCATTTACCTTTTCCACCCAGCATCTCCCAGCTTCTTACTTCATCCCCTAGTCCCCACACACCTGGCTTCACCCTTCACCTTCGAGCTTGCCCTCTTTCTCCTCCCTGCACCACCGTATTCTGGCACCTCCCCGCTTCCTTCCCAGCCCTGAAAAAGGGTCTCGGCCCGAAACATCCATTTATTCATTTCCATAGATGCTGCCTGACTTGCTACGTTCCTCTAGCATTTTGTGTGTGTTGATATTTATAACCTACCTGGTTCATTTAAATCACCATAGGTTTTTTTAAACAAGAATTTTTAATCAGTCATTCTTATTTACTTTCCAAGAGCATCATCTGCAGCAGACTGCAACCTCTTGCTACTGGGCCCAGTGTAACCATCCCAAATATCAGAATATTTACCGGTACCTGGAGATGTGGTTAAAATAAACCAACTGCCTCTTGTAAATAAATCACTTTAACCTGTGCAATTTTATCACAACTGAGTTTTTTAGTTAAGTTAGATACTGTCGATTTACAATTGTGATACGTAACTGTCGCAGTCTGTATCAGTCTCTGCTGGGTCCGATTTGAGATTTACCAATTGTGTAGCAACATGGGAGCCTCTTGACAACCTGTTTAATGATGCCCAATGTTTCTGAAGTTTCCTATCTAGGATTTTTACTCGGTTTTGGGTTTTTTTTGGTAACCAAATAAAAAGTGGATACAGCAGTAACCAAGTTTAGCCATTGAACTGGGTGATAACAAATTAAGTAGCTTCTGAATTTGAACTGGGATCATGCTTTTTGTTTGAGACTATGTTTGTTGGATAATGAGTAAAATTGTCACATGTAGGACACTATTTTTCAAATCTTTTACTAAATAAATTAACCTGTATTTTATAGAATTGTGCTTCTGAAAGTCTGTGTTTTCTCACATACGGGTTGGGTAGTTGAACTATCCATGATTCATAACACCAGAATGATCCTGAACAATCGTCCTGATGTCCTCACCGTGGACCTGGAGGGTCAGCTGCATCTGACCTGTCAGAGGAAACCTTCTCGCTCTCAGTAGGTCCTTGTTATGGTTTGGGCTGTTCAGAAAAACAAACAAACTGGATGCCGATGAAGATGAGAGGTGTGTAGGTGAATTGTACACAATCCTCAGGAGTCAGCATTGCAACATATTCACTCCGTTTAACTGGTCTGGACCGAGTCCGCTCAGCTGAAAGTCAGGAGCATTGGTGCTGGGTGCTGAATCCGTACCCAGTTACCTGATTAATGACAATTAGTCCTCATTCTTTCTGAGAAGGAAGTGAAATTAGAGCAAGTGGGGTGTATTGGAAGATTAAATCTGTGCTAAATAGTTTAAATTACTTGAGAGTACTCTTACAAAATGCTGGAGGAACTCAGTAGGTCAGACAGCATCCATGGAGAGAAATAAAGCGTCGACGTTTTAGGCTGAGACCCTTCAGGACTGGATTTTAATTTCCATGCATGCTGCCTGCTTTGCTGAGTTCCTCCAGCATTTTGCGTGCATTGCTCTGGATTTCCAGCAGCTGCAGAATTTCTTGTGTTCAGTGTATTCAGCTGTTGAACACCAACCCATGGTAGATGAGAATCCCACCTCGCCAGCCACTGCCCCACTCCTGGACATCAGGGTAATCCACTGTTTCTTGCCCGGTGTATCCAGTGATGGAGTCTCACTGAAGGTGGCAGGAACTGAATCGGATTATCTCTTGAATGGAGGGGCTGGTAAGGGGCTGAAGTCTAGCTCCCAGTTCTGCAGACAGTCTGTCTGCTGCCGCCCCACTCCCAGATGTCTGGACACTCAGCCTCTGACTGCCCCACCGCCAGACACCCAGATGCTGCACCTCCTGTCAACGTCCCTGATATCTGAGTGATTTAATGTTTCCTGCCTGGTGTCACGCTGGAGTTAGATTCAGGCACACAGTGAATGCGTCAAATGAGGCTACAGACAGTCAAACCAAAGTCATACATGTTCAACAGACGATGTTGCAGGCGGTGTGGGGAAGACAGTCTGATTTTATTCTACAGAGCATGTTGAGTTGGGTCGGATTGTGTTGTACGCGGCGCCATGAGTGTGGGATTTTATTTTACACTGTACGATGAGGAGGGTCAGATTTTACACGGTATGGTGAGGGTCGAATTTTATTTTACACGGGGAGGAGGGTCAGATTTTACACAGTACAGTGAGGAGGGTCTGATTTTATTTTACACGCTGAGGAGTGTGGGATTTTATTTTACACAGTACGGTGAGGAATGTGGGATTTTATTTTACACGGTACGGTGAGTGTGGGATTTAATTTAACACGGTACGGTGAGGAGTGTGGGATTTAATTTAACACGGTATGGTGAGGAATGTGGGATTTTATTTAACACGGTATGGTGAGGAGTGTGGGATTTTATTTAACACGGTACGGTGAGGAGTGTGGGATTTTATTTTACACGGTACGGTGAGGAGTGTGGGATTTTATTTTACACGGTACAGTGAGGAGTGTGGGATTTAATTTAACACGGTACGGTGAGGAGTGTGGGATTTTATTTTACACGGTACGGTGAGGAGTGTGGAATTTTATTTTACACGGTACGGTGAGGAGTGTGGGATTTTATTTTACACGATACGGTGAGGAGTGTGGGATTTAATTTAGCAGGGAGATTAGCGGGGGCTACTGAGGTGACTTTAAACTAGAATGGTTGGGGGGTGGGAATCAAATTAAAGAGGCTAGGCGTGAGGAGGTTAGTTCACAACAGAGGGATGGGAACCAGTGCAGAGAGACAGAGGGGTGTAAAGTGAGGGTAGAAGCAAAAAGTACAAAGGAGAAAAGTAAAAGTGGCAGGCCGACAAATCCAGGGCAAGCATTAAAAAGGGCCACTTTTCAACATAATTGTATAAGGGCTAAGAGAGTTGTAAAAGAGCGCCTGAAGGCTTTATGTGTCAATGCAAGGAGCATTCGTAATAAGGTGGATGAATTGAAAGTGCAGATTGTTATTAATGATTATGATATAGTTGGGATCACAGAGACATGGCTCCAGGGTGACCAGGGATGGGAGCTCAATGTTCAGGGATAGCCAATGTTCAGGAGGGATAGACATGAAGGAAGGGGAGGTGGGGTGGCGTTGCTGGTTAAAGAAGAGATTAACGCAATAGAAAGGAAGGACATAAGCCGGGAAGATGTGGAATCGATATGGGTAGAGCTGCGTAACACTAAGGGGCAGAAGACGCTGGTGGGAGTTGTGTACAGGCCACCTAACAGTAGTAGTGAGGTCGGAGATGATATTAAACAGGAAATTAGAAATGTGTGCAATAAAGGAACAGCAGTTATAATGGGTGACTTCAATCTACATGTAGACTGGGTGAACCAAATTGGTAAAGGTGCTGAGGAAGAGGATTTCTTGGAATGTATGCAGGATGGTTTTTTGAACCAACATGTCGAGGAACCGACTAGAGAGCAGGCTATTCTGGACTGGGTTTTGAGCAATGAGGAAGGGTTAATTAGCGATCTTGTCGTGAGAGGCCCCTTGGGTAAGAGTGACCATAATATGGTGGAATTCTTCATTAATATGGAGAGTGACATAGTTAATTCAGAAACAAAGGTTCTGAACTTAAAGAGGGGTAACTTTGAAGGTATGAGACGTGAATTAGCTAAGATAGACTGGCAAATGACACTTAAAGGATTGACGGTGGATATGCAATGGCAAGCATTTAAAGGTTGCATGGATGAACTACAACAATTGTTCATCCCAGTTTGGCAAAAGAATAAATCAAGGAAGGTAGTGCACCCGTGGCTGACAAGAGAAATTAGGGATAGTATCAATTCCAAAGAAGTAGCATACAAATTAGCCAGAGAAAGTGGCTCACCTGAGGACTGGGAGAAATTCAGAGTTCAGCAGAGGAGGACAAAGGGCTTAATTAGGAAGGGGAAAAAAGATTATGAGAGAAAACTGGCGGGGAACATAAAAACAGACTGTAAAAGCTTTTATAGATATGTAAAAAGGAAAAGACTGGTAAAGACAAATGTAGGTCCCCTGCAGACAGAAACAGGTGAATTGATTATGGGGAGCAAGGACATGGCAGACCAATTGAATAATTACTTTGGTTCTGTCTTCACTAAGGAGGACATAAATAATCTTCCAGAAATAGTAAGGGACAGAGGGTCCAGTGAGATGGAGGAACTGAGTGAAATACATGTTAGTAGGGAAGTGGTGTTAGGTAAATTGAAGGGATTGAAGGCAGATAAATCCCCAGGGCCAGATGGTCTGCATCCTAGAGTGCTTAAGGAAGTAGCCCAAGAAATAGTGGATGCATTAGTGATAATTTTTCAAAACTCGTTAGATTCTGGACTAGTTCCTGAGGATTGGAGGGTGGCTAATGTAACCCCACTTTTTAAAAAAGGAGGGAGAGAGAAACTGGGGAATTATAGACCGGTTAGCCTAACGTCGGTGGTGGGGAAACTGCTGGAGTCAGTTATCAAGGATGTGATAACAGCACATTTGGAAAGCGGTGAAATGATCGGACAAAGTCAGCATGGATTTGTGAAAGGAAAATCATGTCTGACGAATCTCATAGAATTTTTTGAGGATGTAACTAGTAGAGTGGATAGGGGAGAACCAGTGGATGTGGTATATTTGGATTTTCAAAAGGTTTTTGACAAGGTCCCACACAGGAGATTAGTGTGCAAACTTAAAGCACACGGTATTGGGGGTAAGGTATTGGTGTGGGTGGAGAATTGGTTAGCAGACAGGAAGCAAAGAGTGGGAATAAACGGGACCTTTTCAGAATGGCAGGCGGTGACTAGTGGGGTACCGCAAGGCTCAGTGCTGGGACCCCAGTTGTTTACAATATATATTAATGACTTGGATGAGGGAATTAAATGCAGCATCTCCAAGTTTGCGGATGACACGAAGCTGGGTGGCAGTGTTAGCAGTGAGGAGGATGCTAAGAGGATGCAGAGTGACTTGGATAGGTTGGGTGAGTGGGCAAACTCATGGCAGATGCAATTTAATGTGGATAAATGTGAAGTTATCCACTTTGGTGGCAAAAATAGGAAAACAGATTATTATCTGAATGGTGGCCGATTAGGAAAAGGGGAGGTGCAACGAGACCTGGGTGTCATCATACACCAGTCATTGAAAGTGGGCATGCAGGTACAGCAGGCGGTGAAAAAGGCGAATGGTATGCTGGAATTTATAGCGAGAGGATTCGAGTACAGGAGCAGGGACGTACTACTGCAGTTGTACAAGGCCTTGGTGAGACCACACCTGGAGTATTGTGTGCAGTTTTGGTCCCCTAATCTGAGGAAAGACATCTTTGCCATAGAGGGAGTACAAAGAAGGTTCACCAGATTGATTCCTGGGATGGCAGGACTTTCATATGAAGAAAGACTGGATGAACTGGGCTTGTACTCGTTGGAATTTAGAAGATTGAGGGGGGATCTGATTGAAACGTATAAGATCCTAAAGGGATTGGACAGGCTTGATGCAGGAAGATTGTTCCCGATGTTGGGGAAGTCCAGAACGAGGGGTCACAGTTTGAGGATAGAGGGGAAGCCATTTAGGACCGAGATTAGGAAAAACTTCTTCACACAGAGAGTGGTGAATCTGTGGAATTCTCTGCCACAGGAAACTGTTGAGGCCAGTTCATTGGCTATGTTTAAGAGGGAGTTAGATATGGCCCTTGTTGAGGAGTGTGGGATTTTATTTTACACGGTACGGTGAGTGTGGGATTTTATTTTACACGGTACAGTGAGGAGTGTGGGATTTTATTTTACACGGTACGGTGAGGAGTGTGGGATTTTATTTTACACGATACGGTGAGGAGTGTGGGATTTTATTTAACACGGTACGGTGAGGAGTGTCGGATTTAATTTAACACGGTACGGTGAGGAGTGTGGGATTTTATTTAACACGGTACGGTGAGGAGTGTCGGATTTAATTTAACACGGTATGGTGAGGAGTGTGGGATTTTATTTAACACGGTACGGTGAGGAGTGTCGGATTTAATTTTACACGGTATGGTGAGTGTGGGATTTTATTTTACACGGTACGGTGAGTGTGGGATTTTATTTTACACGGTACGGTGAGGAGTGTGGGATTTTATTTTACACGGTACGGTGAGTGTGGGATTTTATTTTACACGGTACGGTGAGGAGTGTGGGATTTTATTTTACACGGTACAGTGAGGAGTGTGGGATTTTATTTTACACGGTACGGTGAGGAGTGTGGGATTTTATTTTACACGGTACGGTGAGTGTGGGATTTTATTTTACACGGTACGGTGAGTAGTGTGGGATTTTATTTAACACGGTACGGTGAGGAGTGTCGGATTTAATTTTACACGGTATGGTGAGGAGTGTCGGATTTAATTTAACACGGTACGGTGAGTGTGGGATTTTATTTTATACGGTACGGTGAGGAGTGTCGGATTTTATTTTACACGGTACGGTGAGGAGTGTCGGATTTAATTTTACACGGTACGGTGAGTGTGGGATTTTATTTTACACCGTACGGTGAGGAGTGTGGGATTTTATTTTACACGGTACGGTGAGGAGTGTGGGATTTTATTTAACACGGTACGGTGAGGAGTGTCGGATTTAATTTAACGGTACGGTGAGGAGTGTCGGATTTAATTTTACACGGTACGGTGAGTGTGGGATTTTATTTAACACGGTACGGTGAGTGTGGGATTTTATTTAACACGGTACGGTGAGTGTGGGATTTTATTTTACACGGTACGGTGAGTGTGGGATTTTATTTTACACGGTACGGTGAGGAGTGTGGGATTTTATTTTACACGGTACGGTGAGGAGTGTGGGATTTTATTTAACACGGTACGGTGAGGAGTGTCGGATTTAATTTTACACGGTATGGTGAGGAGTGTCGGATTTAATTTAACACGGTACGGTGAGTGTGGGATTTTATTTTATACGGTACGGTGAGGAGTGTCGGATTTTATTTTACACGGTACGGTGAGGAGTGTCGGATTTAATTTTACACGGTATGGTGAGTGTGGGATTTTATTTTACACGGTACGGTGAGTGTGGGATTTTATTTTACACGGTACGGTGAGGAGTGTCGGATTTTATTTTACACGGTACGGTGAGGAGTGTGGGATTTTATTTAACACGGTACGGTGAGGAGTGTCGGATTTAATTTAACGGTACGGTGAGTAGTGTGGGATTTTATTTAACACGGTACGGTGAGTGTGGGATTTTATTTTACACGGTATGGTGAGTGTGGGATTTTATTTTACACGGTACGGTGAGTGTGGGATTTTATTTTACACGGTACGGTGAGGAGTGTGGGATTTTATTTAACACGGTACGGTGAGGAGTGTCGGATTTAATTTAACGGTACGGTGAGTAGTGTGGGATTTTATTTAACACGGTACGGTGAGGAGTGTCGGATTTAATTTAACACGGTACGGTGAGTGTGGGATTTTATTTTATACGGTACGGTGAGTGTGGGATTTTATTTTACACGGTACGGTGAGGAGTGTGGGATTTTATTTTACACGGTACGGTGAGTAGTGTGGGATTTAATTTTACACGGTACGGTGAGCAGTGTGGGATTTTATTTAACACGGTACGGTGAGGAGTGTCGGATCTTATTTTACACGGTACGGTGAGGAGTGTCGGATCTTATTTTACACGGTATGGTGAGGTTTGGATTTTGTTTAGCGATACAGCGTTGAATGAACCCTTCCAGCCCTTGGAGCCACACTGACCAGCAACCCGCCTATTTATCCCTAGCCTCATCACAGGGCCATTTGCAATGATCAATTAACTTACTAACTGGTAAGCACACAATACTCTGCAGATGCTGGGGTCAAAGTAACACTCACAACACGCTGGGGGGACTCAGCAGGTCGGGCAGCATCCGTGGAAATGATCAGTCAACGTTTCGGGCCGGAACCCTTCGTCAGGACTGAAGAAGGAAGGGGCAGAGGCTTCCCTCTTCAGTCCTGACGAAGGGTTCCGGCCCAAAACGTTGACTGATCATTTCCACGGATGCTGCCCGATCTGCTGAGTTCCTCCAGCGTGTTGTGAGTGTTACTAACTGGTACGTCTTCGGACTGTGGGTGGAACCAGAGCACCTGGGGTGAACCTACTCATTCATGGGGAGGAGATACAGACGCCTTACAAATGGCCCAGAATCGAAGTCTGAACCCCAACACTTGAGCTGTAATAGTGTCGCGCTAAACTCTGCACTACTGTGGTGCCCAGGTGGATGGGTACTTCATAGGAATTGTGAATGACCATTCAGTGTGGGGTTAGAACTTGTGGGCTGTGTGGCAGAATGGATAGCGTGTTGGACTTCGACTGATGTGATCAAGTAATTCAAAGGTTGTGAGTTCAATTCTGGCATCCTCTGTAGGCAAGTTTGTATCTTGTGCGTGTGGGTTTCCTCTGGGTGCCCTGGTTTCCTCCCACAGTCCAAAGATGTACTAGTTAGTAGGTTAAGTGGTCATTGTAAATAGTCCTGTGATTAGGCCAGGGTTAAATAGGTGGGGTACTGGGGGATGTGTCTGTATCCCCAATAAATAAATGCTTATGTTAAGCAATAAGAAAAATTACAATGCGATTCGGCCTGTGATTTAATTTATACAATTCCACTGGATGGTTTTAAATATTTGCATACTTTATTGCATCCAACATTGAATTTGACAACCCTGAGAATTTCATTGCAACAGTATCAAAGTCTGAAAAATAGCTACAAGCCAGTTAATAAAATATATCTATTCTGTAATAACTCAGTTATCTCCACTAACCAGTTAAAAATTCATTTCCAAGTTTTGGTAGAGAAATAAAGATATAAAAAGACGTGCACAGTGACCATTGGATGAAATTTACAGTAACAAACATCCCTCCCTGACCACAGAGTGCAGCAAGTCATTCACCGTCTGTCCCACTGTGTCTATGCGGGTCAGTCCAGTCTAATCCCACCGTCCAGCGCTGGGTCTGGGGTGCACTGCTCACGGCTCCTGCTTTGCATCCTGTCTCACAGAACACTGAAGTGGTTGGTGTCGGGAACCTGAGGGACAAAATAACTCTCCATGTATAACCACGTTTGTCAAACCTTCCTTGCCCCACTTCCTGCCCTGCACCTTACCCACCCAGAGAACAATTCTGTCCCTGGGTAGTGTATTCCAGGCGCCCACCACTCTGTATGGGCTAACCTGCCTCGTGTCCTGAAGCTCCCCCCCTCCACTGCCCCCACCTTAAAGCTCTGTCCTCCCTGACATCCTGACATCAACCCTTTCTAAGCCCCTCTGAATTGGAGCTACTTTGATCAGTTTTACTCTCAACAGCTGAAAAATCCAAAGAAAACAAGTTTGTGCAACTTCTAATAGATTTAAAATGAGATCAGCTTTCTCACATGTACATTGAGACATCCAGTGAAATGTGTCACTTGTGACAATGACCAGTACAGTCCGAGGATTATGCTGCGGGCAGTCCACTAATGTCACCATCTTCCAACACCAACGCAGCGTGCCCACAACTCACTAATCCTAACCTGTATGTCTTTAGACTGTGGGAAGAAACAAGCACCCGGAGGGAGCCCATGTGGTCACTGGGAGAACGTACAATCTCTTTAGAGACAGCAGCGGGAATCGAACCTGAATCGGTGATCGCGGGCCCTGCAAAGCAGCTGAGCTGACAGCTATGGTACTCTGCGACCCTCTGTTACATTCGAGCTAATGCAATGTATTAATGCCAATACTCTCTAATCCAGGCAACATCTTGATGAACCAGTTCTGCACCTTTGCCAATCTCCACATTCTTCGGGTAATACAGGGACCCAGAACTACACTCAATACAGCCAGACCGTTTCATTTTACAGCTAAACATGACACTAACTTTTAGACTGAATGCCATATACCTTTCTGCCAGCCTATTCACATGTGGCCACTTTCAGGAAGCGGTGGACTTTCACCCCAGCATCCATCTGTACCTTCGACGTCATGGAATACAACACCCCACACACGTCTGGTTTAAGCTCCATCTGCCATTTCTTCTCCTGCACTTCCAACTGGTCTGGGTCACACCGAATCCTTTGACAATCTTCCTCAGCATCCACAACCCCACAAATGGTTGTGTCAAACTTGCTAATCAGCCCATCTACACTTCCATACATCACAACTGATAGAGGTGTCAGCAACGATCCCTGTTCACAGACCTCCAGTCAGAACAACACTTGCTGCTTCACTTCGTTTGGCTGTATTCATGGGTACGGTTGAAAGAGAATTGAACTTAAACTATGAACCACTGGCCTCTGTTTCTGTGCTCACACCACACTAGGGATGATGCAACTACAGCTCAGAGCGTCAGAATTCTGAGTTCAATTCCAACGTCTCCTGTAAGGAAGTTTGTATGTTTCTTCCCGTGTGCACGTGGGTTTCCTTTCACAGTACAAAGATGTACCAGTAACGAGTGAACTGGTCGCTGTAAGTTGTCCTGTGAGTAGACCAGGATTAAATTGATGGGTTCTGGGCAGTGTGGCTCAAAGAACCAGACACCGTATCTCAAAATTAAATAAATTTTGCGTACAACCCAAGTTTGTGGTTTCTCCCCCCCAGAATTTAACCTGTTCATCGCAAATATATGAGCAGGCTTGTTCCTGAGGTCATTGTGTTAATGGTGGATTCCTCATGGTGCAATGCAGAGCGCTGTGCCCCCACTCCCTTCCAGAACCGGGAGACACAGAGGTTCACGGTGGGGGCGGGAGGGAGAGGTGGACCGTGCTGCATATCCTCCAGAACCTGGAGAAGACATCAGGTGAGGGGGAGGGAGGAGATGTGCAGTGCTCCACACCCTCCAGAACTGAGAGACACAGAGGTTTACGGTGAGGAGGGAGCGTCAAGTCGTTCTTCACACCCTCCAGAACTGGGAGACACAGAGGTTCACGGGGGGGGTGGGGTGGGGGAAGAGCAAGCTGAGCAGTGCCCCACACCCACTGGAAACGGGGACACAGAACCACGGTGAGGGCGGGGAGAGAAAGAGAAGATGCTCACCGTTGACGATCCGATCTCCCTGCCTAGGGATGGGAGCTGGCCGAGGCAGACTCTGAGAGAGACAGGGAAGAGAGATATGTAATGTGAGATGTTTTACAAACAGCTCACCCACCTGTGAAGTTAACCACTGACCCACTGATCTGCAGATACCGGCTGTGCCTCAAATGACAGCCACACCCCGGGGTCAGAGTTTGTGGGTTCAAATCCCATTACAGGAGCTTTGCACAAAACCAGGTCAGTGTTCCAGCACCTCAGTGTGGCAGAGGGCTGTATCGAGGGGAGGTGGGAGAGTCATTCCAAGGGAGAAGGGGGAGGGTTGTACGGAGGGAAGAGAGGAGTTCGTAAAGGGTAGGGAGGATGTTCCGAGGGGAAGGGGAATGGTGCCATTGAGCATGCTTTACCTCCCTCCCCAACCCCCCCAAGCCTGCATCATGCACACCAACACTGACCCACCTCTTTCAGGGATTCGGTCACTGAAGCAGCCAGGGGCCCTGAGCATTGAAAAGAACAGGCCGGATTTGACAATGACAGCAATGACCACCCCGATTATTCCATCGGCTTTCCAGGCATTGGTTTCCAGGCGTGTCCACAGGATGGTGATCTTCCCCAACACCATGGAACAGGGAAAAACACGTTAACGTTCTGAGCACTTCACAGAGACACCAACAGTAGGATTATCTTCTATGGACGGATAGCAATCGTATTGACCGCAACATCTACGGTTGACCATGATCAATGAGGGGCCTCCATGTCTAAAAATCAATTGTTGCTAACGCCAGTATGTGGGGCTAGGTGAAATTGGCCTGAGGGACAGGGCAGGGTTCAGACACCAGTGAGATAGCAGGACAAGGGAAACAGTTCCCGGGAGGTGAGAGGTGAGAGGTCTGCTCACCTCTGTTGAACATTGCAGGCAGGCTATGTTGGCACTGGAATGTGTGGTGACACTTGCAGCTGCCCCCAGCACATCCTTAGGCAGTGTTGGTTGTCAATACAAACAACACATTTCACTGTAGTTTCTAAGTATGTTGAATAAATAAATCTAAATCTGAATCTGAGCTGATGCTCAGTAAACCCAAAATCCCCCAGCTGTTTCACCACTGCTAAACCCCAAGAATCCTATCAGTGAGTGAAGGAAATGTTACACTCCAGATCACTGCTGACATTATCGGGATCGTTTGGTTAACACCATCAGCAGCATCTGATATAAATCTCCCCCCCGCCACCACCCCCACTTTGTGAATGTCCAGAATATGCAGAGTTATGACCCCCCGCCCCAATCTCTAGCCTCAAAGTAGGAAGAAAGAACCTTTGTGCTGCCCACTCACCAGGTAGATCAGATAACCCAGGTAGGCCAGCTCTGGGAGATTCAGCACCAGGAATATCCAGATGAGATGCTTCTTTTCTCTTAAAATCTGTAACAAGGAAATGGCCTGCTCACAATTGTGAATTCAGTCAGCTCCACCATGGGCTTGAGCATTGAGACATCTTTGAATGGTGATGCCTCAAAAAGGAAGAATCTGTCATTGAGGACCCAATCACCCAGGACCTGCCCTCTTCTCATTGCTACCATCAGGGAGGAGGTACAGGAGCCTGAAGACACACACTCAACGATTCAGGAACAGCTTCTTCCCTTCTGCCATCAGATTTCTGAAAGGACAATGAACCCATAGACATTACCTTTCATTTTGCACTGCTTATTTGATTTAATGTGTTAAATATATTCTTATTGTAAGTTTCGTTTTTTTATGCATAGCACTGTACTGCTGCCCCAAGCAACTAATTTCATGCCATATGCCAGTGACATCAAACCTGATTCTGACCTTCAAAGAGCCAGACCCACTGGGGTCTCCAGCACAGCCTGTCTCTCAGCTAAACGGGCAGCAGCGCTTTACCGAGAAACCTTGCCATCTCTGGTTCAGCACACACTGGGCAAAAAAATCTTATTTCCTGCGCCCCATAGCCCATGATTCCTGTTCCCGTGTTCCTGTGTCCTTTAACCGCTGGCAGATGTCACCGTGGCTGTTTGCAGCCTATGGAAGTCTAACCGGGGAAATGACGTGGCATTGAGAAAGAGAGAAGCTTCAGTGTGGTGGGTCGCTTGGATCACATTATGACAGCCAGAGCTGTAACCATGGCTTCCGGTCATGGTTGAGACTGAGGTCAGGTCTATGGCTCTTTCGGATGGAAGCCTACTGCCTCCCCACCTCAGCCTGAGATCTCCACAGGTCACGTTGGACATCCATAGAGGGGACACAACAGAAGCTCATCAGAACCTGAGGAACCCCTTCCCTGCTTCAATTTCTGTCACCTTATTTACGACAATCCATAGCATCCCGGGGCTCTGACCTACCTGACTGGAACAGTTCCCAGATTCACATCATTAGCCTCTTTCACTCAGAGGGTAGAACCTCGCCATGGACGGTCCCAAGGCCGGCTGTGAGAGGAAGAGGGATGTACGTGGGGCTAGCTATCCTAGCCCGTAAAAGCCCAAAGATACAGAAGCTCCAAAGACCTCATCCCTTGGAGAGGAAGACGATTCACTGCCTGAGGATACAAGGCAGCTGCAGCAGGTCTCAGTGGCGGAATAAGCTTTAACCAGTGGCCAATCGACATCTAGGATTAATTAGCGAGAGCAAAGTAAAGTACGACAGCAGCCATCACCTGAGTGGATATAGTCAGAGTGGTGATCTTGAGGCTTTAGCTCTTTGAGGTTTCAGCGAACAGACGCTTCACTCAGAACACAAAGAAAAGCAAAGCTCAAGTTTTTTCATTCTCTTTTTTATATCTGCTCAGCTAGGACAGTAGATATGTCAGGCAGGATACTGAAATGCTCCTGTTGTGGGATGTGGGAAGGCAGGGAGACCTCCAGTGACCTCGACAACCACACCTGCGAGAAGTGTATCCAGCTGCAGCTTCTAACAATCCACATTGGGTTGGAGCTGGAAATGGATGAATACTGGATCATTCGGGAGGCTGAATGGGTGATAGGACATATAGAGAAGTAGGTATATCCAAGGTGCAGGACACAGGAAACTGGGTGACAGTCAGGGAGGGAAAGGGGTTAAGGAGCCAGTGCAGAGTACCCCTGTGGCCATCCCCCTCAACAACAGGTATATCACTTTGGATACTGTCGGTGGTGATGACCTAACAGAGGAGAGTCACAGTGGTCAGGTCTCTGGCACTGAGTCTGCCTCCGTGACTCAGAAGGGAAGGGTGGGGGGAGAAGAGGCACCCTGTGGTGATAGGGGATTCATTAGGGGAACATACTGAAGGGTCTGTGGATGATAAGGAGATTCCCAGATAGTATGTTGCCTCCCGGATGCCAGGGTCCAGGATATCTTGGATCAACTCTTTAGCATTCTTAAGTAGGAGGGTGAACAGCTAGAGGTCGTGGTCCATGTAGGTACCAATGACCTGGGCAGGATGAGTGGCCAGATTCTGCAGAGGGAGTTCAGGGAGTTAGGTGCGAAATTAAAGGGCAGGAGCTCCAGGGTTGTGATCTCAGGATTGATACCCATGCCACATGATATTGAGGCGAGAACGAGGAAGATTATACAGTTTAATATGTGGCTAAGGAGTTGGTGTAGGAGGGAGGGTATAAGATCCTTGGATCATGGGCTCTCTTCCAGGGAAGGTGGGACCTGTACAGAAGGGATGGTTTGTAGCTGAACTGGAGGGGGCCTAATATCCTAGCGGGAAGGTTTGTTAATGCTGCACAATGGGGTTTAAACTCCAGTTCAGGGGGTTGGGAACCAGACTACCAGAACAGTTAGTGGACAGATTGTGGAGGCAGGTATTGATAAGACCTCAGATAAAGCTAAGAATCAAAATGTTGAGCATAATGCAACTAGTGTCCTAAGCTGCCTAAATTTCAATAAAATTAGTATTGTGGGAAAGGCGGATAGTAGTGATGAAAATGAGGTAGCTGGTTTACAAACAGAGGCAATGTGCAGTGAGGAGAGGCTGTTGATAGGGCAAAATTGCAGTCAGCAGCATGAGTTGTATCATAAAAGGCGGGAAAAATCGAAAAAGGTGAACACAGGACTGAAGGTGTATCTGAATGCACACAGTATACAGGATAAGGTGGATGAACTTGCAGCACAGTTGCAGGCATAATGTTGTAGGCTTCACTGAATCATGGCTGAAAAATTAAAGCTGGGAGCTCAATGTCCAAGGATACACCATATATCGAAAAGACGGGCAGGAAGGCAGAGGGGGCAGTGATGCTCTGTTGGTAAGAAATGAAATCAAATCATTAGAAAGAGGTGACATAGGGTCAGAAGGTGTTGAATCATTGCGGATAGAGCTAAGGAACTGCAAGGGTAAAAAGACCCCGAAAAAGAGTTGTATACAGAACCCCAAACAATAGTGAGGAAGTGGCCTACAAATTACAACGGAAGATAGAAGATGCATGTCAAAAGGGCAATCTTACAATAGTCATGGGGGATCTCAGTATGAAGGTTGGTGCTGGATTACAGGAGGAGGAATTGCTGGAGTGCCTACAAGATGGCTTCATAGAGCAGCTCGTGGTTGAGCCCACTAAGGGATCAGTTATTCTGGATTGGGTGTTGTGCAATGAACCAGAATTGATTAGAGAGCTTAAGGTAAAAGAACCCTTAGCGGCATTTGATCATAATATGATTGAATTCACTCTGAAATATGAGTAGGAGAAGCTAAAGTCAGAGGTATCAGTATTACAGTGGAGAAAAGGGAATTACAGAGGCATGAGCGAGGAGTTAGCCAGAACTGATTGGAAAACAACAGCGCGGCAGCAGTGGATGGCATTTCTGGAAGCAATTCAGAAGGCACAGGACATATACATCTCAAAGAGGAAGTAGTATTCTAAAGGAAAGATGACACAACCATGGCTAACAAGAGAAGTCAAAGCCAATAGAAAAGCCAAAGAGAGAGCATATAATAGAGCAAAAATTAGTGGGAAGTTAGAGGATTGGGAAGCTTTTAAAAACCAAAAGGTGGCAACTGAAAAAGTCATTAGGAAGGTAAAAATGTAATAACAAAAGTAAACTAGCCAATAATATTAATACCAAAAGTTTCTTCAGATACATAAAGTATAAAAGAGAGGCGAGAGTGGATATCAGACTGTTGGAAAACAATGCTGGAGAGGTAGCAATGGAGGACAACAAAATGGCAAATGAACTGCATAAAATATTTTATATCAGTCTTCACCGTGGAAGACACTAACAGTATGGTAGAACTTCCAGGGTTCATGTAGTGTGTGAAGTTACCATAACTAGAGAGAAGGTTCTTGGGAAACTGAAAGGTCTGAAGGTGGATAAGTCACCTGGACCAGGTGGTGTACACCCAAGAATTCTGAAAGAGGTGGCTGAAGAGATTGTGGATGAACTCGCGGATCTTTCAAAAATCACTAGATTCTGGAATGGTTCCGGAAAACTGGAAAATTGCAAATATTACTCCACTCTTCCGGAAGGGAGAGGGGCAGAAGAAAGTTAGTCAGAAGTTAGTCTGACCTCAGTGGTTGGGAAGATGTTGGAGTCCATTATTAAGGACAAGGTTTCAGGGTACTTGGAGGCCCATGATAAGACGGGCCATAGTCAGTATGGTTTCCTTAAGGGAAAATCCTGCCTGACAAATCTATTGGAACACAGGAGTCTGCTTAACAAGCTACGAGCCCATGGTATTACAGGAAAGATTCTAGCATGGATAAGGCAGTGGCTGACTGGCAGGAGACAAAGACTGGGAATAAACATAGAACATAGAATAGTACAGCACAGTACAGGCCCTTCAGCCCACAATGTTGTGCCGACCCTCAAACCCTGCCTCCCATATAAGCCCCCACCTTAGATTCCTCCATATACCTGTCTAGTAGTCTCTTAAACTTCACTAGTGTATCTGCCTCCACCACTGACTCAGGCAGTGCATTCAACGCACCAACCACTCTCTGAGTAAAAAACCTTCCTCTAATATCCCCCTTGAACTTCCCACCCCTTACCTCAAAGCCATGTCCTCTTGTATTGAGCAGTGGTGGCCTGGGGAAGAGGCGCTGGCTATCCACTCTATCTATTCCTCTTATTATCTTGTACACCTCTATCATGTCTCCTCTCATCCTCCTTCTCTCCAAAGAGTAAAGCCCTAGCTCCCTTAATCTCTAATCATAATGCATACTTTCTAAACCAGGCAGCATCCTGATAAATCTCCTCTGTACCCTTTCCAATGCTTCCACATCCTTCCTATAGTGAGGTGACCAGAACTGGACACAATACTCCAAGTGTGGCCTAACCAGAGTTTTATAGAGCTGCATCATTACATCGCGACTCTTAAACTCTATCCCTCGACTTATGTAAGCTAACACCCCATAAGCTTTCTTAACTACCCTATCCACCTGTGAGGCAACTTTCAGGGATCTGTGGACATGTACCCCGAGATCCCTCTGCTCCTCCACACTACCAAGTATCCTGCTATTTACTTTGTACTCTGCCTTGGAGTTTGTCCTTCCAAAGTGTACCACCTCACACTTCTCCAGGTTGAACTCCATCTGCAACTTCTCAGCCCACTTCTGCAACCTATCAATGTCTCTCTGCAATCTTTGACAATCCTCTACACTATCTACAACACCATCAACCTTTGTGTCATCTGCAAACTTGCCGACCCACCCTTCTACCCCCACATCTAGGTCGTTAATTAAAATCACGAAAAGTAGAGGTCCCAGAACAGATCCTTGTGGGACAACACTAGTCACAACCCTCCAATCTGAATGTACTCCCTCCACCACGACCCTCTGCCTTCTGCAGGCAAGCCAATTCTGAATCCACGTGGCCAAACTTCCCTGGATCCCATGCCTTCTAACTTTCTGAATAAGCCTACCGTGTGGAATAAAGGGAGTCTTTTCTGGCTGACTGACAGTGAATCATGGTGTTCCACAGGGATCTGTGTCAGGAGCGATTCTTTTTACGTTATATGTCAATGATTTGGATGATGGAATTGATGTCTTTGTTGCAAGGTTTGCAGACGATATGAAGATAGGTAGAGAGGCAAGTAGTTTTAAGGAAGTAGAGAGGCTACAGAAGGACTTAGACGGATTAGGAGAATGGGTAAAGAAATGGCAGATGGAATCCAGTGTTGGGAAATATACGGTCATGCATTTTGGTAGAAGAAATGAAAGGGTTGACTATTTTCTAAATGGAGAGAAAATACAAAAAAAAACACTGATGTTCAAAGGGACTTGGGATTCCCTGTGCAGGATTCCCTACATGTTAGTTTGCAGGCTGAGTCTGTGGTGAGGAAGGCAATTGCAATGTTAGCATTCATTTCAAAAGGACTAGAATATAAAAGCAAGGATGTAATATTGAAACTTTATAAAGCACTTGTGAGACATCACATGGAGTATTGTGAGCAGGTTTGGGCCCCTTATCTTAGAAAGGATGTGCTGAAACTGGAGAGGGTTCAAAGGAGGTTCACAAAACTGATTCCAGGATTGAATAGCTTGTCATATGAAGAGTGTTTGATGGCTCTGGACCTGTATTCACTAGAGTTCAGAAGAATGAACGGTGAAAGGCCTCGATAGAGTGGATGTGGAGTGGATGTTTCCAATGATGGGAGAGTCTAAGACTAGAGAACACAGCCTTGGAATAGAGGGGTGTCCTTTTAGAATGGAGATGTGGAGGAATTTTTTTAGCCAGGGAGCGGTAAAACTGTGGAATTCTTTGCCACAGGCAACTGTGGGGACCAAGTCTTTATGTATATTTAAGGCAGAGGTTGATAGATTCCTGACTGGTCAGGGCATGAAGGGATACGGGGAGGAGATTGGGGCTGAGAGGAAAATTGGATCAGCCATGATGAAATGGCAGAGCAGACTCGATGGGCCAAATGGCCTAATTCTGCTCCTATATCTTACGGTCTGGGGACAACTTGAAGAACTGGCCCATGACAATGAACTCTGGCGAGCTATTGTTGGCAGTCTATAACCCAGGAGGTGTGATGGGTTTAAGTATGTGAGCACTCAGAGGATGGTGAGAGTGGAATGAGCTGCCACCGCAAGCGGCAAGTGCAGGTTCAATGCAACACTAGGGAATTTTGGATAAGTACACGGATGGGAGGGGTATGGAGTGATATAGTCCAGGTACAGATGGGACTAGGCAAAAGATCAGGCTGGCATGGACTAGATGGGCTGAAGGGCCTGCTTCTGTGCTGTAGTGCTCTGTGACAAGAATCAGAATCAGGTTTATTATCACTGACACAATTTGTGAAATTAGTTGTTTTGCAGCAACAGTGCTTTGCAATACATAATTAAAAACTTAATTAAGAAGTTACAATAAAAGATACTTAATAAAATAAGTAAGTAGTGCAAAAAGAGGGCAAGATAGTGAGGTGAGGTGAAAGAAAGTCAGAGGATGACGATGGAGAGAGCGATCACCATCTCCAAGCTAGCTGCTCTTCAGAGGGTCAGTCTGCTCACTGACTCTGCCGTCAGAAACACTTTACTCATATGACAATAAGGTCATTCTGGTATTTGTTAAATTGCAGGATAAACAATGACCCTGTTAAAAATAGTGAAAAAACGAGGAACAGAAACAATTGCCAAAGCCAAATGTTCAGTTAAAGGGAATAGGGTGGCGTCGAAACCCTCACCGTTTTGAGCCTCTAAGAAACTGATAGCCAGTCACATCGTGACTGAACACCACAGCTTTCTGCTTTAGCAAAGAGCCACACTGAAGTGTCAAAGCAAGTATGTGTCACCATATACTGCCCTGACATTCATTTTCTTGCAGGCATTTACAAGAAAATAAATACAACAGAATTTATGAAAAAACTACACATTAACAAGTCTTTCAAAAGAAGATGAACTGTGCAAGTAATTTTAAAAAAGTAAACAAATAGTAAATAACCCTGCACCCTCAGTTCCTCAGACACAGATTCACCTGCAAAATTAACTTTGTCTTACCCTCACCAGCACGTGGCACAGACAGAGATCCACAGATTATACCCTGACGGTCCTGCTTTTCAGCTTTCTGCCTAACTTCCTATACTCTCTCTTCAGGACTTCCTCCCTTTTTCTACCTATGTCATCGGTACCAAAATGTAGCAGAGTTTCCGGATGTTCACCCTCCCCCTTTAGAAAGCTGTGGACCTGATCCGCGACATCCCTGGCCCTGGCATCTGGGAGGTTACATACCATCTTGGTGTTCCTTTCACATCCACAGAATCTCCTGTCTGCTCCTCTAACTGTTGAATCCCCCATCATGGCTGCAGTCTTCTTCTCTCCCCTTCCCTTCCCTTCTGAACCACACAGCCAGACTCAGTGCCAGAAATGTGGTCGCTGCTAAGTCAACCCCAACAGTATTCAAAGCAGCATGTTTGCTAGCAAGGGGGAAGTCCACAGTGGTACTCTCCACTGGCTTATTTCCCTTTCCCTCTCCTGACAGTCACTCAGGTCCCTGGCTCCTGCAAGGTAGGGATGAATATCTCCCTGCATCTCCAATCCATCACCTCCTCATTTCCCACACAAGCCGAAGGTCATCCAACTGCAGCTCCGGTTTCTTAACACAGTCTCCAAGGAGCTACAGCTCATGCAGATGTAGTTATCAGTCTCCCAGAGTTCCCACATCTCACACAAAGAACATAACATTAACCCTGGACCCATTCTCAGCATACTAGATATGTACTACCAGAAAAAAATGTACTAGAAATTTTCTTACCTACTTAGAACCTCCACCTGTGCTTGCCCAAGCTTGTTCATGCCTAAGCCTTTTGAGCCAAAGCAGTGCCACTCTAACAATGCCCTACTCCAACAATGGCCACTCCACTTACACCTCCTTTCTCTTTATTAGCCCCATGCAGATTGCCGCCTGCCAAGAAAAGAACCAAAAATTCCCCAAGCTCTTTTTAATCCTCATGCTACATCACCAACGACTTCTCGCACTGATTACTGACTGCCAAGTAAAAAAGGTAAGGTGTGTTGTGTTTGTGTATTAACCTTAGTTGAATTGAACTGAATTGACTTTATTTCTTACATCCTTCATATACATGAGGAGTAAACATTTTTATGTTATGTCTCCATCTAACTATGCAATGTGCAATTTACAGTCATTTATACTAAATAGTATGTACAACAGAACAGTCAATATAACATAGAAATACAATTGTATCAGCATGAATTAATCAGTCTGATGGCCTGGTGGAAGAAGTTGTCCCGGACCCTGTTGGTCCTGGCTTCTATGATGCTATACCATTTCCCAGATGGTAGCAATTGGTAGAGTTTGTGGTTGGGCAGACTCAGGTCCCCAAAGATCCTTTGGGCCCTTTTACACACCTGTCTTTGTAAATGTCCTGTATCATGGGAAGTTCACATCTACAAAAGCACTGGGCTGTCCGCACCACTCTCTGCAGAGTCCTGCGATTAAGGGAAGTACAGTTCCCATACCAGGCAGTGATGCAGCCAGTCAGGATGCTCTCAATTGTGCCCCTGTAGAAAGTTCTTAGGATCTTGGGGCCCATACCAGACTTCTTCAACCGTCTGAGGTGAAAGAGGTACTGTTGTGCCTTCTTCACCACACAGCCGGTATGTACAGACCACGTGAGATGCTCAGTGATGTTTATGCTGTGGAATTTAAAGCTGTTCACCCTCTCAACCCCAGATTCATTGATGTCTATAGGGATTAGCCTGTCTCCATTTCTCCTGTAGTCCACAACCAGCTCCAATAAATCCGACAGTAAGAATAAAAACTCTGAATAAAGCTTCTATCTCGGGTGATTTTTGAGAAGGTGTTTAACTCATTGCTGTGTATAAACTGTTCGCACATTGAGAAACACTGGTTGGCACCCTCTGTTGGATGTGACGTGAAAGGGATGTAAAGGAAGGCAGGCTTTTCACTCGTTATACTTACCGCTTTGAGGCCAAGTAAAGCTTTGCTGATTGCCCAGAGGATACCCACTGCCAAGATGATGGTGTCACACAAAGAGAGATGAGGAGGCAATGCGATCAGGAGAATGTACAGGCAGAGCTGAGGGAGGAGGGACGTATGTTAGTGAGGCTGCACGGCTGTATGTGTCCATGCTTGGGTCAGGAGAATGTACAGGCAATGCTGCAGGGCAGAAGGTACTTGTGAACCCACTCTCCACTGAAACTACCCAACCCTTCCCAAAAACCCCCAAGCTCTGTGCGGACCTTGGGAAGGGTGGTAAGACTTGGTCTAGTGATTTCCCCAACACAAAGCCAAGGGCATGGACCCTGGAATCAATTCTCCTTGGAATAAGGAATTGAATCTCCAATGGAGATAGAAAAAGCACGTCAGAATAACAATGTTAGATAGTCATGGGAGAGTTCAATACGCAGGTAGTTTGAGAAAATTAGGTTGGTGCTGGATCCCATGCGAGAATTTGTAGAATCCCAATGAGATAGCTTTTTAGAGCAGCTTGTGATTGAGTGCACCAGGGGATCAGCTATTTTGGCTTGGTAATGAACCGGATTTGATTAGGGTGCAGAGGGTAAAGAAACCCTTCGTAGGCAGTGATCACCATATAGGGTCCTAAGATGTAGGAGCAGAATTAGGCCATTTGGTCCATCGAGTCTGCTCCACCATTCAATCATGGCTGATCCTCTTTCCCTCCCCCCCTCCCCCCCCCCCGGGTAACCTTTGATGCCATGTCCATCAAGAACCTATCAAGCTCTGCCTTAAATACACCCAATGACCTGGTCTCCACAGCTGCCTATGGCAACAAATTCCACAAATTCACCACCTTTGGCTAAAGAAATTTCTCTGCATCTCTGTTTTAAATGGATGCCCCTCTACCCTGAGGCTGTGCCCTCTTGTCCTAGACTCTCCCACCATGGGAAACATCCTTCCCACATCTACTCTGTCTAGGCCTTTAACATTCATAAGGGTTCAATGAGACTCCCCCCCATCCTTCTAAATTCCAGTGAGTGCAGACCCAGAGCCATCAAACGTTCCTCGTATGATAACCCTTTCATTTCTGGAATCATCCTTATGAACTTCCTCTGAACCCTCTCCAATACCAGAACATCTTTTCTTAGATTAGGAGCCCAAAACTGTTCACTATACTCAAGGTGAGGCCTCACCAGTGCCTTTTAAAGCCTCAGCACCACATTCCTGTTCTTGTATTCTAGACCTCTTGAAATGAATGCTAACATTGCATTTGCCTTCCTCACCACTGACTCAACCTGGAAGTTAACCTTCAGGGTGTTCTGCACAAGGACTCTCAAATCCCTTTGCATCTCAGATTTTTGGATTTTCTCCCTGTTTAGAAAATAGTCTGCACAATTATTTCTACTACCAAAGTGCATGGCCATACATCTTCCAACACTGTATTTCATTTGCCACATTCTTGCCCATTCTCCTAATCTGTCTAAATCCTTCTGCAGTCTACCTGTTTCCTCAATACTATCTGCCCCTCCACCAATCTTCATATTGTCTGCAAACTTGGCAAAAAAAGCAATCTATTCCATCATCTAAATTATTAATATACAGGATAAAAAGAAACAGTCCAAACACCGATCTCTGTGGAACACATCTGGTCACTGGCAGCCAACCAGAAAAGGATACTTTTATTCACACTTCCTGCCTCCGACCAATCAGCCAACGCTCTAACCATGCCAGTAACTTTCCTGTAATGCCATGGGCTCTTTAACTTGGTCGTTCCCTTGTCACAATTGTACTATTTTGCCATTTGAGTATTTATTTCTTTTTGGAATGCATCTATCCTGCACCTTCCTCATTTTCGCTAGAAACACACAATTGCTATATTACATGCCTTGGCTTTGACTTCCCTTAATCAGCCACGATTGCATTATCCTGCCTTTAGAATACTACTTTTTAAGGTAACTTATTTTTATTCTTTCTTACTTGTCTTCTAATATTTGTATGTCTGTGCACTTGTAATGCTACTGTGACACTAATTTTGTTTGGGATCAATATAGTATCTGTCTACCTATGGGGGTAAAGTCATTGGGTATATTTAAGGCAGATATTGATAAATGAGGGTGTCAAAGGTTAGTGGGGAGAAGGAAGGAGATTGTGGTTGAGTGGGAAACAGATCAGCCATGATCAGATGGAGCAGCAGACTCAATGGGCCAGACGACCTCATACTGCTCCTATGTCCTACAACACAAGGGCAATAATGGAGTAACTGGTAGGAAGCTGCACCCTGTGTTGGGAGGGGGGGTCAGTGTTCACAGCACACGTACACACACTCACCTGGACCTGAAGATCAAAGGTGACCAAGGAAAAGCAGAGGTTCTGGGTGATGTAGCGGGACTGCTCACTCTCCAGGGCCCCCCCTACTCGGAAGGCCATGAGTTTGGGTCTTTTCATCAGGTAGGCGACACTTACAAACATCAGAAATATTCCGAACGCCATGCTGCAACCAAACTTGACCTGAAACACACCGGAAGAATCTAGCATGGTCAGTCTGATGCTGTGATCGTGTGTCAGTCAGCAGCCTGGCCATCCAAAATTTCAGTATCCCCCTCAACCCCCACCCACCGAGTAAACACTCACAAAAGCAGCCCAAAATTGTGCAGGACTAAGCACAGACCCTACCGTCCAAAACGATCGAGATGGTGCGGAGGACATCTACAAGTGCCAGGATGCTGCCTGGATTAGAGAGCAGGTCTTATAAGGAAAGGCTGAGTGATCCTTTGGAGAGGAGGAGGATGAGAGATGACTTCACAGATGTACAAGATGATCAAAGGTATAGATCGAGTGGACAGCCAGAGACTTTTTCCCCAGGGTGGAAATGGCTAATACGGGGGGAGGGCATATTGGAGGACAGTATAGGAGGGATGCCAGAGGTGGGTTTGTTTATTTGTTTTACACAGAGAGTGCCAGGTACATGGAATGCATTGTCAGGGGTGGCGGAGGAGGAAGATACTTCAGGGACGTTTAAGAGATTCATAAGATAGCCATAAGGATGATGGAAGAATGGAGAGTTATGTCAGAGGGAAAGGTTAGTTTGATCTTGGGGTAGGTTAAAAGGTTGGTACAGCATCATGGGCCAAATGTCCCGTATGTTCTATGTTCTACATAATCCCTCCATCCACCATGGACACAGTGGCTAGAGCACGTACCATCAGGGCGTTCAGACATTCTGTTGCGGTTGGTGAGATTACATTCAGACTACTATGTTCTGGTTTGGTGGTCCTCTTACAGGCAAGATGCTAATAAACTGGACAGAGCGCAGAAAGGATTCACAAGCCAGGACTTGAGGGAGAGGCTGGAAAGGCTGGAAAGGCTGGGGCTTTACTCTTTGGAGTAGATTGAGAGGTGGTCATTCACAGGTGTATGAATCATGAGGGGCGCACAGTTTTTCAGAGTTGATAAATCAAGAAGTAGAGGATATTGGAATCAGGTTCAATACCGCTGGCGTATGTCAGGAAATATGATGTCTTGTGGTAGCAGTACAGTGCCTCCACTACTATTTGATATTGCCTTGGAACCGCTAGCTATTGCCCTTCATGACTCCCCTAATATATTTGGTATTACCCGTGGAAATGAGACTCGTAGATTATTACTATATGCAGATGATCTACTATTATGTATTTCTAACCCAGGAAAATCTATTCCAGCGGTATTAAACGCAAACAACAGGAATTCTGCAGATGCTGGAAATTCAAGCAACACACATCAAAGTTGCTGGTGAACGCAGCAGGCCAGGCAGCATCTGTAGGAAGAGGTGCAGTCGACGCTTCAGGCCGAGACCCTTCGTCAGGACTAACTGAAGGAAGAGTGAGTAAGGGATTTGAGTTGGAGGGGGAGGGGGAGATCCTGTCCCATGATCCTCTCGTATCCCCTTTTGCCTATCACCTGTCCAGCTCTTGGCTCTATCCCTCCCCCTCCTGTCTTCTCCTATCATTTTGGATCTCCCCCTCCCCCTCCAACTTTCAAATCCCTTACTCACTCTTCCTTCAGTTAGTCCTGACGAAGGGTCTCGGCCTGAAACGTCGACTGCACCTCTTCCTACAGATGCTGCCTGGCCTGCTGCGTTCACCAGCAACTTTGATGTGTGTTGTCCGGCAGTATTAACTTTGCTTGCTCAGTTTAGTAGCTTTTCTGGTTATAAACTGAACCTAGGTAAGAGTGAACTCTTTCCATTAAATATGCAGGTTCCCATTTATAGAAACTCCCCCATTTAGAGTGATTACTGATTATTTTACTTATTTGGGAGTTAAAATTACTAAGAGACATAAGGATCTATTCAATTTCAACCTTTTACCATTAATTAATCAGGTTAAACAACTGATTACTAAATGGTCCCCTTTGTCTCTATCACTGATTGGCCATATTAATGCTATTAAAATGATTATTTTACCCAAATTTTTATATTTATTTCAAGCGATACCGATTTTTGTTCCTAAATCTTTTTTTGATACTATTGACTCTAAATTTTCCTCTTATATATGGCAAAACAGAAATCCCAGATTAAGTAAAAAATACTCACAGAAATCTAAGAAAGAGGGTGGTTTGACATTGCCTGTCCTAAGATTTTACTACTGGGCAATTAATATCCGATACTTAATATTTTGGACTCAAGATTGGAATACAACTCCAAGCCCACATTGGGTAAACCTTGAAGGCCATTCTGTACAAGGGTTTTCTTTAGCTTCCATTTTAGAAGCTTCACTGCCTTTTGCACTATCTAAATTGAATAAACAAATTTTCGACCCTATAGTTAAACATACATTGGGAATATGGTTTCAATTTCGTAAATTTTTTGGCCTGAATGAATTTATGTTATCAAGCCCTATTATATCTAATTTCTTTTTCCAACCCTCGGTAATGGACCAAGCCTTTTTGATATGGAAAACAAAAGGTATAATATGTTTTCGTGATCTATTTCTGGATAACTATGCCTTTTGAGCAGTTATCTGAGAAATTTGATTTGCCTAGATCCCATTTTTTTAGATACCTACAAATAAGAAATTTTTTAAATACTATGTTGCCTACCTTTCCGACTTCAAATCCTTCTACCATTTTTGATAAAATTTTAGGTTTTAATCCTTTGCAGAAGGGATTAGTAGCAATAATTTATGATATAATTATGAAATTACAGCCAGATATATCTGATAAAATCAAAAATGAATAGGAAAGGCAACTTCAACTTCCCTACCTATAGAGAAATGGGAAAAAATTTTTCAATTAGTTAGTACTTCTTCTCTATGTGCTAGACATACATTAATACAATTTAAAGTAGTACACAGAGCTCATATGTCCAAAGATAAACTAGCTCGTTTTTATTCCCATATAAACCCTACTTGTGATAGATGTCACTCTGAAGTGGCTTCTTTAACTCATATGTTTTGGTCCTGTCCTCTTTTGGAAAAATATTGGAAAGACATTTTTGATAGTATTTCAACAGTTCTATGCTTCGATTTAAAACCCCATCCTACTATGGCAATCTTTGGATTGCCAATGGTAGAACATAGATCTTTGTCTTCTTCAGCCTGTCGAATGATAGCTTTTGTTACTTTAATGGCGAGAAGATCTATTTTGTTGAACTGGAAGGAAACTAATCCTCCAACTACATTCCAATGGTTTTCTCAAACCATATTAAGTTTAAATTTAGAGAAAATTAGAAGTGATATTTTTGACCCTTGTTAAATTTGAAGAAACTTGGAAACCTTTTATGCAACATTTTCATATGATGTAATCTGACCTTTCCAAATCTTTTTTCTAAACTTAAATTATATGATGAGAGGAGCGGAGTTAACGAATTTATTGAACGTGTCTGATACAAGCTGTTGGTCTAGCCCTGTTTTGCTTTTTTTTGTGTTTTTTTTTTCTCTTTTTCTTTTGGGGTTTTTTTGTTCATATATTTTTTTCTTTTTATTTCTTTTTTTAATGATTAATCTCATTATGAGTTTGGAAGTCTTTTATATCTATGTTACTTAAAATTCATTTTATATATGCTGATGAACATTTTTCCAATCTCTTTGTACCCACTTTGTAATTGAGTGTATAATTTTGAAAAATTAATAAAAAGATTTAAAAAGAAAGCAGTACAGTGCAATACATAATTAAAATACTATAAATTACAACAAAATATTACATTGAATAAGTAGTGCAAAATGGAAGGGGAAGAAGTGCAGTAAAGTTCATGGGTTCATTGTCCATTCAGAAATCTGATGGTGCAGGGGAAGAAGATGTTCCCAAATCATTGACTGTGTGTTTTCATGATCCAGTACCTCCTCCTTGATGATAGCAATGAGAAGAGGGCACGTCCTGGGTAATGGGCGTCCTTAATGATGGATGTTGCATAGGATGAAGGTGGAAGGGAAGAGAGATTTAATAGGAACCAGAGAGGCACCTTTATCACCCAGAAGGTAATCGGTCAATGGAGCGAGCCAGATATATTAATGACATTTAAAAGACATTTGGACTGATATATGGACAGGAAAGATTCCGAGGATACGGGACAGGTACTTGGATTGGAAAGGTTCAGGGGATAGGGGACAGGTACATGGACAGAAAAGATTTAGAGGGATACTGGGCAGCTATTGTGGACAGGAAAGGTTCAGAGGGTCACAGACCAAACGCGCATATGGGACTAGCTTAGATGAACATCTTGGTCAGCATGGGGCTGTTAGGTCGAATGACCTGCTTCTACGACTCTCTCTACAAAAGGCAGTGCAATTACTCAACGAGACCAGTATGGCACCTCCTCGCACACCCACAATCTCTGCTACCAACAATGAATGGCACAGAACCCCTCCAACCTGTGTACTGTCCCGATTTGGAACAACAGTTATACATTTCACTTTACTCCCCTCATCTCCACGGGTTCTAAAACCCGGACCCCCTTGTCAGACAACACTGTGGGGACCCCCCTCAGCTCCCAGACTGAGGACAGCAGCTCAACCCCACCCGCAGGAGGGACACCAGGCTCCAGCAACAGAGGTGGGTCCAGGTTCGAGAGGAAAGCAAAAGAGGCTCGGAACGTTTCCCAATTGTAGAAGAGAGCGGCTCACTGTACCTGGTAGAGTGCATGCAGAGAGACAGAGTGAGTCAATGTCTCGGGTCACAGGACAGACCACGACAGATCAAACAGATTTCAGTAGGGAGTGAGGACAGAGGGATACAGGGATGGAAGTGGCAGGGTGGAGGGACACTTAAATCTTCTCCCTCTCACTTTATAACAAACACTACAGCACAGGAACCGGCCCTTCAGGCCATCTAGTCTGTGCCAAACTGTTATTCTGCCTAGTCCCATCGACCTGCACCTGGGCAATAGCCCTCCATGCCCCTCTTATCCATGTACCTATCCGAACTTCTCTTAAATGTTGACATCAAACCCACATCCACCACTTTCACTGGCAGCTCGTTCCACACTCTCACCACCCTCTGACTGAAGAAGATCCTTCTCATGTTCCCCTTAAACATTTCATCTTTCGCCCTTAACCCATGACCTCTACATTTGGTTTCACCCAGCCTCAGTGGACAAAGCCTGCTGCCATCTATATGCCTCATCATTTTTTATACTGTACCTCTATCAAACCAACCCTCATTCTCCTACGTTCTAGGGAATAAAGTCCTAAGTTTGGACATCCCCACTCTCTACCGTATCATCTTGTAAACCTGTAGCATATCAGCTCTCAGCCACCTTTGCCCTGGGGTGACAGTCTCTCCTGAACTCGAAGTCTCCAGCCCGGGCTACACCCTGCACGCTCTCTCACTCCTTCCCTCTTCCTCCAGTGTGGTCACCAGAGCCGCACCCCATCCTCCAAGAGCAGCCAGACCAACCATTCATACAGTAGTAACATGGCATCCCCACTCCTGTAGTCTACGTCTTGGATTTATAGCATCAACAACTGGGGTTCAATTCCTGTCACTGTCTGTAAGGAGTTCGTATGTTCTCATGACAACGTGGGTTTCCTCTGGGTGCTCCAGTCCAAAGACGTAGCAGTCAGGGTCAGTCAGCTGGTGATGGAAGCATGACAACACTTGTGGGTTGCACCCAGAATATCCTCAGACTGTGCTGGCTTTTGATGCCAATGACACATTTCACCATATGCTTCAATGTTTTGATGTATATGTGATAAATAAAACTAATCTTAACCCTATCTACCTGTGTCTCCCTTTTCAAGGAACGAGGTACCTGAAGACAAAATAAACACAAGAGATTCTGCAGATGCTGGAAACCCAAAGCAAAACACACAAAATGCTGGAGGAACTCAGCAGGTCAATGTTGCAGGTCAAGACCCTTCATCAGGACAATAGAACGACATGGACTGAGAACCGTGAACAGGCAAAAAGCAGAGGGGGAGTAAATGGGAGTTTCTCCGATTATAACCAGGGGGATGTCGCAGGGGTCAGTGCTTGGACTTCAACAACTCCCTGTCTACATGGACAAACCAGCTGAGGGAATAATGTGCTGATGATTCAGAAGTGGACATGGTTGAGGGTGGTGTGGACGTGGGGGGAGAAACTGAGAACGATTGAGAACTTGTCCAACAGAACAGATGTAGGAAACTTTAACCAGTCCTGATGAAGGGTCTTGGCCCGAAACATTGACTGTTTATTCCTCTAAATGGATGCTGCCTGACCTGCTGAGTTCCTCAAGCATTTTGTATGTGTTGCTCATAGCATCTGCTTAAGATGTAGAAATGTGCAAAGTTTATGCCCAGGGGCATGTTGGTATTGAAAGGTACCACAGACATCCCACCCTGCAAAAACTCATTTCAGGGAGGTAGCACCATCAATATGCAGGAGACTCCCAGAATTTCTGGGAGAGGTGGGATGTCTGGGACCAGAAGTGTTTGAAGAACCACTTGAAAGCCTCTTGTAGTCCAGCAAGAACAAGCAATGGACCAAGTCACTGTTTTGCAGAGAACCTGTGCTCTGTTCACAGAGGACATCCCAACTCCCAGGTGTAAATTACTTCACTCCTGTTAGAATCCACTCCACCATCAACGGCTCCAGACTCGGCTCCTAAAGGAGAAGGGTAACGCATGGGGTTAACAACCCCATCCTGTAAACAAATCAGCTACAGAAACAGCGACAAAAGCTCTAAAGATATCCCTGAGAGGACGGATCTTTGAAGATGAGCTACAGCTTGAAAGACTGGCCCAGGACAGAAGACACAGGTGAGCTTTTGTCGGCAGCTTATGCCCCAGCAGAAGTGCTGGTCTAAGAAGAATTACATTTTCTAGAAGTCACATTTGATTCCTGATTGGTATGTGTAAAATGGTGCACTTAAAGTGGGGGTTTTAAGACAAAGTAGAGCCAGTTTGGAATGTGGTGATGCCCTGAGAATGTGCAGGAGTACACTATCTAGAGATTAGATAACAGTGAAGATCACATTCTTCTGTCTCTGTTTTGAAGATATGTGCCAGGTTGACGATAATGAGAGGAAAGAAGGTACAGCCTGGTACTATGGAACGGAAAAGTACCAGGGTAGAGGTTTGGGGAAAGGGCCTGCTGCTTTGTGCAGGGGGTGGGGAACCTTGTCCCAGGATGGGACTCTGGCCAGTGCTCAGCTACAGACTGACAGAAGGGAGCCAGGAGGTTGTCAAATACCTGTGACCCTGTTAGCACTGTGTCACAACAGAAATAAGTATTCTCCTTGTATTCTGCATTTTATTTAATATTATTTCATTCTGTATTTTGTTGAAGTAGTTAATTTTGAACAGAATTCTAATAAAGTAGATTTTTTATTACACATGTATACAGCCTCCTTTCATTGCAGATACCTTTGGTGCTGAATCAGGAATAAATTTCACAATATTTTGTTACAGCTCGCCTTCCCATTTCCAAGCTGCCCTGCGTGTCCTCGGCATATCCACTGCACGTTAAGAGTGATGACTCATTCTGCTTGGGTTGCCCTGCAGCCCAATGGAGTAGACATTGTACTTTCCATTTTCAGATAAGCGTTCCCATGTGACTTTCCCACCCAGGTCTCTCTCTCTCTTTGCTCACCCCCTCATTACCCAGTCCAATCATGCCTCCTCTCCCCCACCCCGTTTCCATCTGCCCATCACCTGCATACCTACTCTATCTGGGTTTCTTCACCCTTGGCATCACAACCAATGGACTCACTGCACCGTTCTACCACAGCCACCCATCAGTGTTTCCTTATACAGGTCTTCCTATTCCATAATTAGAATCATGTATAAATAAACAACAGAAATGAGATAAGAGAACAGAACCCTGCCCAAACAGTGAAGGGCAAGCTGAGGGAGCATCTTTGAGGTTCTGTTCTAACACTTGCTGTGCCCATCTGCTCAGTCCCCACCTCTCCTCAACAGATAAAGGAATTGAATAAAATGAGTGTCTAATCCCCATACCAACAGGAAAATGTCACAACACTGCAATCTGTTACTGAAAACAGCTGCCTTCCCAGCAGGGAGGGTCCTTCCGAATAGACTTGTGAAACACTCTGATATTTCAAAAAGAACTTTTCACAAGAGGCAGCTTTGGAAACTGTTGTAGTGGCACAATCAAATTAAAAGTGAAAATATTCTCAGGTTGGTGTCATGACTTTAGTAATTTTGTGAGTTATTGGCTGATATGACAACTAATGTTGCATTAGAATGATGTTGGTTACGCAGCATGGCCCTCTGATTCTGTGCTGGTTCCTCAATAATGACCCTTCAACAAGGTGTCTTCCGCCGAATGACGCTGGTGTCATAGACACAGAAACAGGGCCTTCAGCTCATCTAGACAAAGCCAATCTGTTACTCTGCATCGTCCCACCAACCATCAACCAGCACCCAGACCATAGCCTTCCATAACCCTGCCATCCTGTACCTATCCAAACTTCTCTTAAATGTCCATTTCCATCTTGTGCTCAGATCTGGGGAGTGGAATTTCAATATTCAAAAGTTCAAAGTAAATTTAATATCAAAGTACATTGTACATAGTGACATGTATGTATACTGGATATACATACACACACACACATATATATATATATATATATATATAGTGACATAGACCCTGAGATTCATTTTCTTGCGAGCATTCACAGTAAAGAGAGGGGGAGAAGGGGAAGAAGGGAGAGGGGGAGGGGGAAGGGACAGTGTGAAGGGGGGAGAAGGGGGGGAGAGGGGGAGAGGGGGGAGAGGGGGGGAGAGGGGGGAGAGGGGGGGAGAGAGTGGGGGAGAGAGTGGGGGAGAGGGGGGAGAGAGGGGGGGAGAGGGGGGAGAGGGGGGAGAGGTGAAAGGTGGGAGTGAGGAAGGGGAGGTGTGGGAGAGAGCGGCATGGAGATGGGGTGGTGGAGATGGGGGGAGGGGCAGAGAGACAAGAAGGGGTCAAGAGGTCAAGAGGGGGTCGAAAGGGATTGTGAGAGGGGAGGAGAAAGCAATAATTATCAAGAACACGAGATGAAGAGCTGTTGAAAATGAGTCCATAGGTTGTGGGGACAGCTCGGTATTGGGGTTAGTGACATTATTCCCTCTGGTTCAAGAGCCTGGTAGTGTGTGTCCTGAGACTCCTGCACCTTCTGCCTGATGGCAGCAGCGAGAAGGGACCCTGACCTGGATGGTCTGTGCCCGTGATCACAGACACTGCTTTCCTGTGACAGTGCTTTGTGTAGGTGCGCTCAATGGTGGGGAGGGCTTTACCCGTGACGGACTGGGCCCTTTTGTAGGTTTTCCCGTTGGGCTCCATATAAACTGTTTCTCTCTCCACAGATGCTGCCTAATCTGCAGAATATTCCAAGCATTTTATTTTTATTTCAGATTACCCAAGGAGCTGTAGACTGCCGTATGGTGCTATGGTCTCTGAGATGCTCGGAGGAACGAGGGGCAGTTGGTAGAGAAGCCTTGATACTCACCTGCACAGTTTTCTTTTCCTCCGGTCTAGCCACAATGAAGTTCACAATGGAACGGACCAAGACCAACAACACGGACAGAACGAAGGCCCCCAGCTCCTGTTGGTTCTCCTGCAGCACCCCACGCAACACATAGTAAATGCAGAACACTGTGGGGGCAGAGAGTATTGTGTCAGTCGCAGAGGCACTGACAGTCCCTCATGTAATAACACTCCTATAGTCACCCAGACTTCCCATTGCAGATACAACGGATGAATGGCAGGAGCACACAGTGCCGAGATCCCAGGAAAGGAGGGACCTGGTCAGGAAACATTTGCAAAAGACAAATTTTTAACCATAAGGCGACGTCAGGCATGAATTGAGATGATGTTTGATTGGAACTTGATGCAGATTAGAATGCTAGCAATAAGACACCATTTCCTTGGGGTCCCATTTCAAAGATCCCTCAAAGCTCCCCCGCAAGTTGAACTTCGGTTAAGTTTAATGGTGTGATGGTCTTCATTAATCAAGAGGTTGAGTTCAAGAAAGGCACGGTAACGTTGCAGCTCTATAAAACCCTGGTTACACCACTGTTGGAATATTGTATTCAGTTCTGATCGCCTCATTATAGGAAGGATGTGGAAGTTTTAGAGAGGGTACAGAGATGATTTTCCGGTCTGCTGCCTGGATTAGAGAGCATGTCTTATGAGGAAAGGCTGAGCAAGCTAGGGGCTTTCTCTTAGAGGATCAGAAGTGACTTCATAGAGGTGTACAGGATGATCAGAGGCATGTGAATATGAGGGGGATTTTTTTAAGGTGATTGGAGCTGTTGTGAGTGGTTTAAACTAATATGGCAGGGGGATGGGAACCAGATTGATAGAGCTGAGGATGAGCCAGCTGGTTTACCAGTAGATGAAGGGTGTAACATGAACGTAAGGGCGGACAGGGCAATGATTGGGTACAAATGTAGACAGAGCAGAAAGATAAACTGTAACACAGAGGCAAAATTCAAAAGGGTGAAGAATGCCAGACTGAAGGACCTGTATCTAAATGCGTGTAGCATTTGAAAAAAGTGAATAAACCCATGGCGCTATTACAGATTGGTCAGTATGACGTTGTGGTCATCACTGAGTCGTGGCTGAAAGAAGGCCATAGTTAGGAGCTTAACATCAAAGGGTGTGCTTTGCATTGAAAGGACAGGCAGGAAGGCATCGGCAGTGTGTGGCTCTGTTGGTAAGAGATGGAATTACATCGTTAGAAAGAGGTGACACAGGGTCAGAGAATGTTGAATGTTTGTGGGTGGAGTTAAGAAACTACAAGGGTAAAAACAACCATTATGGAAATCATATATAGGCCTCCAAATAGTAGCCAAGATGTGGGGTTGACATCGCAAAGGGAGCTGGATTAGGCATGTAATAAGGGGGAAGTCTGCGGTAAGTGCAACGTTGGTATTTATTTCAAGGGGGATAGAATATAAAAGCAAGGAGACAATCCAGAGCCTTTATGAGACACTAGTCAGGCTGCAGTTGGAAGTATTGTTAACAGTTTTGGGCCCCATATCTCAGAAAGGATGTGTTGTCATTGGAGAGGGTCCAGAAGAGATTTATGAGGATGATTCTGGGAATGAAGGGATTAACACATGAGGAGTGTTTCGTAGCTTTAGGCCTGTCCTCACTGGAATTTCGAAAAATGAGCGGTGGGGGGGGGGGGGTTGGATCTTATTGAAACCTACCAAATGTTGAAAGGACTGGATAGGGCGCGATCACAGACCTCAGCAACTAGAGTTGGATGGACACTAACAGATGTTAATATCAGCAGCAGTCAGAGACTTTGGATATGATGAGGTTGCTGAGTGGATGGTGCTTTAACACAGTATGAATATTGTAGTGAAACAAGCAAAAGTAAGAACAAGTTTAGTTTATAAAATTATTTAATCAGCGTGCATTAACGAGACTAATATCATAAGATATAGGAGCAGAATTAGGCCATTTGGCCTATCAAGTCCGATCCACCATCTCATCATGGTTGATCCATTTTCCCTTCAGCCCCAATATCCTGCCTTCTCCCCGTATCCCTTCATGCCCTGAACCAGTCAAGGATCTATCAACCTCTGCCTTAAATACACTCAATGACTTGGCCTCCTCAGCCGCCTGTAACAATGAATTCCACAGATTCACCACTCCTCATCTAAAGAAATTCCTCCTTATCCCCATTCTAAAAGGACACCCATCTATTCTGAGGCTCTATCCTCTGGTCTGGACTCCCCCACCGTCAGAAACGTCCTGGCCATATCCACTCTGTCAAGGCCTTTCAACATTCAGTAGGTTTCAATGAGGCCACCCCTCATTCTTCTGAATTCCAGTGAATACAGGCACAGAGCCATCAAACACTCTTCATATTACAAGCCTTTCAATCCCGGAATAATTTTCTTTAACCTCCTTTGAACTTTTTTCAGTTTCAGCATATCCTTTCTAAGATAAGGGCCCCAAACTGCTCACAATACTCCAAGCCAGGCCTCAGCAGTGCTTTATAAAGTCTCAACATTACATCCTTGCTTTTGTATTCTCGTCCTCTTAAAATGAATGCTAACATCACATTTGCTTTCCTCACCATAGACTCAAACTACAAATCATCCTTTAGGGAATCCTGCACAAGGACTCCCAGGTCCCTTTACGCCTCAGTTTTTTTTTGTATTTTCTCAGCATTTAGAAAATAGGGAACCCTTTCATTTCTTCTACCAAAGTGCATAACTGACACTGTATTCTATCTGCCATTTCTTTGCCCATTCTCCTAGTATGTCTGACCTTCTGTAGCTTCTCTACTTCCTCAAAACTACCTGCACCTTCACCTATCTTCATCTCATTTGCAAACTTTTCAACAAAGCCACCAATTCCATCATCCAAATCATTGACATATCACATAAAAAGAATCGGTCCCAATACAGACCCCTGTGGAACACCACTATACACTGGCAGTCAGCCAGAAAAGGCTCCCTTTATTCCCACTCTTTGCCTCCTGCCAATCAGCCACTGCTTTATTGATGCTAGAATCTTTCCTGTAATACACGGGCTCATAGCTTGCTAAGCAGCCTCAGGCGGCATATTGTCAAAGGCCTGAAAATCTAAGTACACAACATCAACCGATTCTCCTTTAACTATCCTCCTTCTTATCTCTTCAAAGAATTCTAACAGATTTGTCAGTCAAGATTTTTCCTTGAGGAAACCAAGCTGACTACAGACTATTTTATCATTTGCCTCCAAGTACCCCAAAACCACATACTTAACAATCAACTCCAACACCTTCCCAACCACTGAGGTCAGACTAATGGGCCTAAATTTCCTTTTCTTCTGCCTGCCTTCCTTCTTGAAGAGAGGAGTGGCATTCACAATGTTCCATCATTTCTAACGCCTCCACAATCTCTCGGCTACCTCTTCTAGAACCCTGGGGTGTATACTATCTGGTTCAGGTGACTTATCCACCTTCAGATCTTTCAGTTTGCCTAGAACCTTCTCCCTAGTAATGGCAACTTCACACACTTCTGCCGCCTGCACTCTTCAACCTCCGGCACACTACTAGTGAAGACTGATGCAAGATACTTACTCAGTTTTTCTGCTATATCCTTGTCCCCCATTGCTACCCGCCCCCCCGCCAGTATCATTTTCCAGCAGTCTGATATCTACTCTTGCCTTTCTTACACTTTATGTATCTGAAGAAACTTTTGGCATTCTCTTTAATATTATTGGCTAGCTTACCTTTGTATTCCTTCTTTTCTTTCTTAATGACTTGTTTAGTTGTCTTCTGTTGGTGTTTAAAAGCTTCCCAATCTTCAAACTTCCCATTAATATTTGCTTTATTATATTATTATATGACCTCTCTGGCTTTTATGTTGGCTTTGACTTCTCTTGTTAGTCACGGTTGTGTCATCTTGCCTTTAGAATACTTCTTCCTTTTTGGGATGTACAAGTCTTACAACCTTCCAAACTGCTTCCAGAAATTCCAGCCACTGCTGCTCTGTCATCATCCCTGCCAATATTCTTTTCTAATCAATTCTGGCCAACTCCTCCCTTATGCCTATGTAATTCCCTTTATTCCACTGTAATACTAATGGAGAAGTGTTTAGCTTCTCCTTCTCAAATTTCAGGATGAATTCGATCATATTATGATATTTCCATAAGGGTTCCTTCACCTTAGGCTTTCTAGTCAATTCCAGTTCATTGCAAACACCCAATCCAAAATAGCTGATCCCATATGGTCTCAACCATCAGCTGCTCTAAAAAGCCATCTCGTGGACATTCTAGA
Source organism: Mobula hypostoma (assembly GCF_963921235.1). Lineage (NCBI taxonomy): Eukaryota > Metazoa > Chordata > Chondrichthyes > Myliobatiformes > Myliobatidae > Mobula > Mobula hypostoma. The sequence goes on from NC_086121.1 coordinate 1,068,944, forward strand.
AATTCCCCCTCTTGGGATCCAGCACCAACCTGATTTTCCCAATCTACCTGCATATTGAAATCCCCAGTGACTACTGTAATGTTGCCCTTTTGATATGCATTTCAATCTCCCATTGTAATTCATCGACCACATCCTTACTACTGTCTGGGGGTCTGTATACAACTCACATCAGGGTACTTTTCCCCTTGCAGTTTCTTAGCTCTATTTACAAAATTTCAACACCCTCCAACCCTATGTTACCTCTTTCTAATGAATTAATTTAATGTTTTACCAACACAGCCACACCACATCCTCTGCCTTCCTGCCTGTCCTTCCATTACAATGTGTATCCTTGGACGTTAAGCTCCTAACTGTAATCTTCTTTCAGCCATGATTCAGTGATGCCCATAACGTCTTACATGCCGATCTGTAACTGTGACAAAAGTTCATCTACCATATTCCGTATACTGTGTGAATTCAATTATAACACCTTCAGCCTAGGGGTAGAACCAGATCATAAGAGACCACTTCCAGGTACTACACTGCTGGGTACCACACCATTACTGGAACGGTGATGCAGTCAGACCTGGACTGGAACGTTGCTGCAGTCAGACCTGGATCGAACAGTCAGACCTGGACCAGAATTTTGTTGCAGTCAGATCTGGATCGAACAGTCAGACCTGGACTGGATCATTGTTGCAGTCAGACCTGGACTAGAACGTTGCTGCAGTCAGACCTGGACTGGAACGTTGCTGCAGTCAGACCTGGATCGAACAGTCAGACCTGGATCAGAATTTTGTTGCAGTCAGATCTGGATCGAACAGTCAGACCTGGACTGGATCATTGTTGCAGTCAGACCTGGACTGGATCATTGTTGCAGTCAGACCTGGACTGGAACGTTGCTGCAGTCAGACCTGGATCGAACAGTCAGACCCGGATCGAACAGTCAGAATTGGACCAGAACATTGTTACAGTCAGACCCGGATCGAACAGTCAGACCTGGACGGGAACATTGTTGCAGTCAGACCCAGATTAAACAGTCAGACCTGGGCTAGAACATTGTTGCAGTCAGACCTGGATCGAACAGTCAGACCTGGACTGGAACGTTGTTGCAGTCAGACCCGGCTCAAACAGTCAGACCTGGACTGGAACGTTGTTGCAGTCAGACCTGGATCGAACAGTCAGACCCGGATCGAACAGTCAGACCTGGACTGGATCATTGATGCAGTCAGACCTGGACCGAAATGTTGATGCGGTACAATCTCTTTGGAGGAGAACTGGGAGAAACGGGATTGGGAATCTGGAGCTGACCCATAGTGAGGAAGGAAGAATCACTGGATGTGGCTTTCAGAGAACAAAGGGAGACTGAGAGTGATCACTTCCTACCCTGGCGGGTTTTGATTTGAAATTCAGATTGAAGATGTTTACAGTACCCTGTCTCTATTGGACACAATATTTTACTAAGCTGGTTGGGATCAGTCAGTAGTTACAAATTAGATCCCAAGACCATAAGCCATAGGAGCAGAATTAGGCCATTTGGTCCATCAAGTCTGCTCCATCATTGCATCATGACTGATTTATTATCCCTCTCAATCCCATTCTCCTGCCTTCTTCCCATAATCTTTGACACCTTTATTAACCATTAATCTATCAACCTTCACTTTAAATATATACCATAATTTGGCTTCCACAGACTCACCACTTTCTGGCTAAAGAAATTCCTCACCTCCATTCCAAATGGACCTCCCTCTATCCTGAGACTCCCTAAAGCAGCATGGATTCTGCAGATGCTCTAAATCCAAAGCAACACACACGCTTTACCGGAGGAACTCGGCAGGTCAGGCAGCATCCATAGAAATGAATAAACAGTCGACATTTCAGGCCAGGACCCGTCATCGGGACTGGAAAGGGAAAGACACCAGAATAAAAAGGTGGAGCGGCGGATGAGGGAAAGGGGATAGCCGGAAGGTGATAGGTGAACCAGGTGGGTGGGAAAGGTCAAGAGCTGGAGAAGAAAGAACCTGATAGGAGAGGAGAGTGGACCATGGGACAAGGGGAAGGTGGAGGGGGCACCAGGTGGAGATCATAAGCAGGTGCAAAGTGCACCCTGAGCGTAACCTCATCTTGACACAAGAGGAGGCCGTGGACCGACATGTCAGAACAGGAATGGGAATTAAAATGTTTGGCCACTGGGAAGTTCCACTTTTGGTGGATGGAGCAGAGGTGCTCGATGAAGCAGTCCCCCCAAATTCTGTCAGGTCTCACCAATGTAGAGAAGGCCACATCGGGAGCACCGGACGCAATAGACACCACCAACAGATTCGCAGGTGAAGTGCTGCCTCACCTGGAAGGAGTGTTTAGGGCCCTGCCTGGAGGTGCATGGGCAGGTGTAGCATTTCTGTCACTTGCAGGGGTAAGTGTTGTGAGGGAGATTTGTGGGGAGGGATGAACGTACAAGGGAATCGTAGAGGGGGCGATTTCTGCAAAAAGCAGAGAGAGTGTGGTGGGGGGAATTAAAGATGTGTTTAGCAGTAAGATCCCTTTGAAGATAGCGAAAGTTGTGGAGAATGATGTGTTGGATTAGCAAAGTACAGATACATCAGCATACACAACCCTGAGATTCCCTTTCTTGCGGCCATTCATATTTGCACTTTGATAATCCAAAACATCATTCTGCACAACTTCTACCATCTGTAAAGGGACCCTACCACTAAGAAACAATAGAATCAGAGAAAGACCACACCCAACAGGACAGACAAACAACCAATATGCAAAAACACTACAAACAGAACCAGGAAGAAAAAGGAAAAATATGCAATAAAGGGTAAATCAAGCAGGCTTTTTCCACTGAGGCTGGGTGAGGCTACGACTAGAGGTCATGGATTAAGGGTGAAAGCGGAAATATTTAACAGGAACATGAAGAGAAACTTCTTCTCTCAGTGGGTGGTGAGAGTGTGAAACGAGCTGCCAGCACAAGTGGTGGATGTGGGTAGGATTTCAACATTTAAGAGAAATTTGGATAGGTAGGTAGATGGGAAGGCTATGGAGGGATATGTTCCGGGTGCAGGTCGATGAGATTGGGCTGATTCGTAGTTCAGCATGGAATAGATGGGCTGAAGGGCCTGCTTTTGTGCTGTAAGGCTCTGTGTTTCTATAATAATGTTTAATCTCAAAGTGCAATAAAATCCATGTAGATTAAACAGTGACAGGCAGGGCACATCTCCAGAAAATGTCAATCTTTGTTTAAGCAATTACCAACATTCCTTTGTCAACATTTGAAGAAAATATTATCTTTCCACACATCACACCAGCATTAAGGAAATGAGTAAAATACACGACCCAACTGTCCACCTGAACTACTCACGGCAGTTTCCAGTCACACGTTGTAATTTACTGATGTGCAGAGACTGAACGGGCCATACCTACACCAATGAGCTGTATCCCTGAGATGGCAACACCCTCCCAGTCCACTTGTGTCTCTTCAGCTTTGCTCTGACGTACAATACTTGCAATATTGGTGCCTAAGACGACCAGGAGAGACAAGATTGCCATAGCGATGTAGCTCTTCTCTAACCAGGACAGTTCTGAACATTGCTTGATCTAAGAGAAGACATGAGGTGGTAAGATGAAGCTTTATAAATTAAATAACCTTTTTGATACCATAGAGCAGTCATGTGCTGACAAAGGATTAAAACTCCAATAAACTGAAACAAGTCAAATGTCCATCTCAATGGCAGATGGAAGGAAGTCCTCAAGAAGGTCCTTGAATCACTAAAATTTGTTACAGTTGTTGGATTTTAGTGTTTTAATCCAAGGTCCTCTTAGAAGTTAGGAAAGAGGCACAAAACTTGTTTCACAATCGTTTTCTTAAGCACAATGGAACAAAGGGAGTTGGAAACAAACAGTAACAGAGGCCTAGTAAGTAAAGGGAGAGGCAAACAAACAAGGATCTAAGATGGTGCTGCCTTTTGGTCAGCTGTTTTTATACCCATAGATAAGAAACTAGAGGTGCCGGAGGATGGAAACTGGAGTGCCAGAACAGAACAGTTAGTGGAGAGATTGTGGAGACCTCAGGCAAAGTCAGGAAACAAAACTGTTTGGTGCAACTAATGTCCTGGGCTGTGTATATTTCAATGCAAGAAGTATCGCAGGAAAGGCAGATGAGCTCAGGGCATGAGCTGGAATTATGATGCTGTAGACATTGGTGAGACTTGGTTGCAGGAGGGGCAGGACTGGCAGCTCAATATTCCAGGGTTCCATTGTTTTAGATGTGACAGAGCGGGAGGGCTTGAAGAAGGAGTGATGGCACTAGTCAAGGGAAATGTCACGACACTGCTCCGTCAGGACAGACAGGAGAACTCGTCTAGTGAGGCATTATAGGTGGAACTGAGTAATAAAGGTATGACCACGTTAATGTGGCTATATTACAAACTATCCAACAGTCCTAGGGATTTAGGGGAACGATTGAATTGAATTGTAATGACTTTATTTCTTACATCCTTCACATACGCAAGGAGTAAAAATCTACATTATGTCTCCATCTAAATGTGCAATGTTCAATCATAGTAATTTATAATAATTTATAATAAATAGAACAGTCAATATAATATACACTCAAATCAGCACGAGTTCAGCAGTCTGATGGCCTGGTGGAAGAAGCTGTCCCAGAGCCCATTGGTTCTGGCTTTAAGGCTGCTGTACCGCTTCCTGGACAGTAGCAACTGGGATAGATTGTGGTTGGGATGGCTTGGGTCCCCAATGATCCTACAGACCCTTTTTACATACCTGTCCTTGTAAATGTCCTGAACCATGGGAAGTTGACAACTACAGATGTGCTGGGCTGTCCGCACCACTCTTTGCAGAGTCCTGTGATTGAGGGAGGTACAGTTCCCATACCAGGCAATGATGCAGCCAGTCAGGATGCTCTCCATTGTGCCCCTGTAGAAAGTTCTTAGGATCTGGGGGCCCATACCAAACTTCCTCAACTGTCTGAGGTGAAAGAGGCGCTGTTGTTCCTTTTTCACCACATAGATGGTGTGTACAGATCACGTGAGGTCCTCGGTGATGTGGATGCCGAGGAACTTGAAGTGGTTTACCCTCTCAACCCCAGATCCATTGATGTTATTAGGGGTTAGCCCGTCTCCATTCCCCCTGTAATCCACAACCAGCTCCTTTGTAGACATATTACAGCCTGTTACAAGAAACATAAGGTTGGCATAATAGCACACACAAAGTGCTGGAGGAACTCAGCAGCCTAGGCAGCATCTATGGAAAATAGGAAACAGTTGACGTTTTGGGCTGAGACCTTTCATCAGGACTGGGGGAAAAAAGGAAGGGGTCAGATTAAGGAGGTGGGTGGGAGTGGAGGAAGAAATACAAGGTGATAGGTGAAATTGAGAGAGGGAGAGGAGTGAAGTAAAGAGCTGGGAAGTTGACTGGTGAAAGAGACAAGGTCTGGGGAAGGGGGAACCTGACCAGAGAGGGAAGAAGGCCATGGAAGAAAGGGAATGGGGAGGAGCCCCAGAGGAAGGTGATGGGCAAGTAAGGACATAAAGTGAGAGAGGAAAACAGGAATGAGGAATGGTGTATGTGGGGGGGCGGGGTTCATTACTAGAAGTTTGAGAAATCGATGTTCATGACATCAGGTTAGAGACAAGCCAAATGGAATATAAGGTGTTGCTCCTCCTGAGCTGGGCCACCTGTTTCAATTCTACTTCCCATTCCCATTCTGAAATGTCAGTCCATGGCTGCCTCTACTGCCACTATGAAGCCATACTCAGGTTGGAGCAGCAACAGCTTAAATTCTATCTGAGTAGCCTCCAATTTCATGGTACGAACATCTATTTCTCAAACTTCTGGTGATCACCTCCGCTCCCCGTCTCCTTCACCATTCCCCATTCCTGTTTCCCTCTCTCACCTCATCTCCCTACTTGCCCATCACCTCCCTCTGGTGCTCCTCCTTGGTCTTCAACCCTCTCGTATCATATTCCCTCTTCTCCAGCCCTTATCTCTTTCACCAATCAACTTCCCAGCTTTTTACTTCACTCCTCCTCCCTCTCCCGGTTTCACCTATCACCTACCACCTTGTACTTCCTCCCCTCCCCCCAGCTTCTTACTCTGACTTCTCACCTTTTTCTCCAGTCCTAATGAAGGGTCTTTGCCCAAAATGTCGACCGATTACTCTTTTCCATGGCTGCTGCCTGGCCTGCTGAGTTCCTCCAGCATTTTGTGTGTTCATTGCATATACATACTGTGACCACTAGGGGACACAATAAACAGTTACGCATATATAAAAAATACTTAAAGTATAAGCAGGTATTTAATTGTTAAACTGCAAAGAAAATAACAATGAAGCAGTTTAATCTAAGCATAAACAGTTGGATCCAACACAGTCAAGAGATTTGAAACTTATTTGTGATACTTGGCAAAGGGCTGGTCCCTGATATAAAAGCGAGTAGCTTCCGAGACTGATTCCTGGGATGAGGAGGTTGCCAGATGTTCAAGCACTGAGTAGGATTGGTCTCTGACTGAAGCATGGAAGATTCTGACAGACAAGTGAGACTGCAGGTGCTGGAAGCTGCAGCAACAAGCAATTTGGTGGAGGAACCCAGCAGGTCGAGCAGCATCTGTGGGGCCCAATGGAATTGCCAGTGGTTTGGGTTGAAATTTTGCATGAGGAGATTCTGAGAGAGATTGTTTTGTTGCATCTGACTGTAGATTTCAGTAGACCTCCATTGAGGTCCAATTCAATCTCTCTTTGTTCTATCAACTCGAATAAAACAACCATGAAGCAAAAAAGTTTTGTGCCTCTTCCCTGACTTTTGAAAGAACCTTGGGTCAAAAACATTAGAATGCAAACAGTTTCCATTGGATGGAGGCTGGTAAACCTGCCAGCACTGACCCAGACTGACGCTGTGCTGTGCTGACATTCTCTACACTTTACAGCATGGTGACAGGCCCCTCTGGCTCAGTGAGCCAGCAGTACCCAATTACATCCATACCACCAATTAACCTACTGACCCATACATCCATCGAACTGGAGCACCTGGATGAAACCTACTTGGTCTCGGGAAGAATGTAGAAACTCAGCAGGAACTCAACCCCAGTCACTGGCACTGTAAGGCAATGCACTAACTGCTACACTACAATTCACAAGGTTGGGAGTCTTTGGAATTTGTTGCCTGAAGAACATACATATTCAGTTTACTCAAGGCTAGGGGAATTTAGGCCACTGTTTATTGCACTTCTCCTTGAAGGGAGATGGTGAATGACTTTGTACTGGGGCAGTCTGTGTGGTGAGAGGGCTCTGATGTTACAGGGAAAAGACTGGCAGCTGCTGATGGAGAAGGAGCAGGGATACAGTTCCAACACAGGCTGGTGGGTCGCCTGCAAGGGAACCCGCAGGTGGTGGTGTTCCTCACCCTTGTCGGAGAAATCCTTGTAGGATTGGGTAATATTCCCCTAGAACAGAACCTTGGTCGCAGGTAGGATTTTTATTACAAAAATGCCAGGCAATGCCATTTCCAGCAATACTACGTCTAACCTCCAACCCCTGGCATTACCGTCACTGCACACCCGTGCCCCCCATATCACCTTGGCATATACCATTCACCAGCCCCCAGCCAGATCTGTCATCGCCATACCAGAACAGGACAGATACTGAGTGTCCTGACTCACCTCACAACAGCCCAAGGGCTTTGCCTCCACCCAGACGGTACATCAGAAGTGTCACAGAGACAGAAACGGCTACGTCTGTGAAACCAGAATCATCATACTGCAAACATTAATACTGCCCTCTCTCAGCACTGCTGGATTGGATTGCTTAATTCTCATTTTCTTTACAGCTTTTAACAAATTACCAGCTTATATTTTTTATAACTACTTATAGACAAGTAACTTGCAAGTTTCCTAGTTGTCACAGTATGTATATGCAGTTGTTCATAAGACCATAAGATATAGGAGCAGAATTAAGCCATTTGGCCCATCATGTCTGCTCCACCATTTCATCATGGCTGATCCAATTTTCCTCTCAGCACCAATTTCCAGCCTTCTCCCTTCTCCCCGTGTCCCTTCATGCCCTGACCAATCAAGAATCTATCAGCCTCTGCCTTTTTTGTAGACCACCCAATAGTAACAGGGACATCAAGGAGCAGATAGGGAGACAGATTCTGGAAAGGAGTAATAATAACAGGGTTTTTGTGGTGGGAGATTTTAATTTCCCAAATATTGATTGGCACCTCCCTAGAGTGAGGGGTTTAGATGGGGTAGAGTTTGTTAGGTGTGTTCAGGAAGGTTTCTTGACAGAATATGCAGATAAGCCTACAGTGCCTATACAGAGCCTATAAAAAGCAATCACCGCACCCCCCCCCCCAAAAGTTTTCATGTTTTATTGTTTTACAACATTGAATCACAGTGGATTTAATTTGGCTTTTTTGACACTGAACAACAGAAGACTCCTTTGTGTCAAAGTGAAACTGATCTCTACAAAGTGATCTAAATTAATTACAAACATAAAACACAAAATAATTAATTCACCCCCCCTTTTTAATTTGACACACCAAATCATCACATGTGCAGCCAATTGGTTTTAGAAGTCGCATCATTAGTTAAATGGAGATCTGTTTTTGGAGATCTATATACAGTCAAGGTGTTTCAATTGACTGTAGTAAAAATACACCTGTATCTGGAAGGTCCAACTGTTGTTGAGTCATAATCTTAGTAAAAACTACACCAAGACGACAAAAGAACACTCCAAGCAGGTTCATGAAAAGGGTATTGAAAAGCACAAGTCAGGAGCTGGATACAAGAAAATTTCCAAGTCACAAAATACCCCTTGGAGTTGTAATTAGTTAAGACAATAATCAAGAAATGGAAAGAATAAGGCACAGCTGTAAATCTGCCGCGAACAGCCTGTCCTCAAAAACTGAGTGACTGTGCAAGAAGGGGACAAGTGAGGGAGGCCACCAAGAGGCCAATGACAACACTGGAGGAGTTACAAGCTTCAGTGACTGAGATGGGAGAGACTGCACATACAACTGTTGCTCAGGTTCTTCACCAGTCATAGAGTTACGGGAGAGTGGCAAAGAGAAAGCCACCGTTGAAAAAAACTCACATGAAATCACAGCTAGAATTTGCCAGAAGGCACGTGAGAGACTCTGAAGTCAGCTGGAAAAAGGCTCTATGGTTAGATGAAACCAAAATTGAGCTTTTTGTCAATCAGTCTAAACGCTATGTGAACGCTAAAGCCAAACACCGTACATCATCAAAACACACCGTCTCTACTGTGAAGCATGGTGGTGGCTGCATCATGCTGTGGGGATGCTTCACTGCAGCAGGCCCTGGAAGGCTTGTGAAGGTAGAGGGTAAAATCAATGCAGCAAAATACAGGGAAATCCTGGAGGAAAACCTGATGCAGTCTGCAAGAGAACTGCAACTTAGGAGAAGATTTGTTTTCCAGCAAGACAATAACCCAAGCATAAAGCCAAAGCTTCATGGGAATGGCTTAAAAACAGCAAAGTTAATATCTTGAAGTAGCCAAGTCAAAGTCCAGACCTCAATCCAATTAAGAATTTTCAACTGGACTTGAAAAGGGTTGTTCACGCATGAGCCCCATGCAATCTGACAGACCTTGATCAGTTTTGTGAAGAAGAATGGGGAAAAATTGCGGTGTCCAGATGATAGAGACCTATCCACACAGACTCAGGGCTGTAATTGCTGCCAAAGGTGCATCTACTAAATACTGACTTGAAGGGGGTGAATACTTATACAACCAATTATTTTATGTTTTATATTTGTAATTAATTTAGATCACTTTGTAGAGATCCGTTTTCACTTTGACACGAAAGAATCTTTTTCTGTTGATTGTGCCAAAATAAGCCACTGTGATTCAATGTTGTAAAGCAATAAACATGAGCATTTTTAAGACGGGGCTGAATACCTTTTATAGACACTGTACATAAAGACTTGGCCTCCACAGTGGCCTGTGGCAAAGAATTCCATAGATTCACCACACTCTGGCTATAGAAATTCCTCCTCATCTCTGTTCTAAAAGGACGCCCCTCTATTCTGAGGCTGTGTCTTCTCGTTTTAGACTCTCCTACCACAGGAAACATCCTCTCCACATCCACTCTAGCAAGGTCTCTCACCATTCGATGGTTTTAATGAAGTCACCCCTTATTCTTTTGAATTCGAGTGAATACAGGCCCAGAGCCATCAAACGCTCTTCATACAATAAAGCATTCAATCCTGTTATTATTTTTGTGAACCTCCTTTGAACCCTCTCCAGTTTCTAAGATAAGGGGCCCAAAACTGCTCACAATTCTCCCGGTGAGGCCTCACCAGTGCTTTTTATAAAGTCTCAACATTACATCCTTGCTTTCATATTCTAGTCCCCTTGAAATGAATGCTAACATCACATTTGCCTTCCTCAACACGGACTCAACCTGCAAATTAACCTTTAGGGAATCCCTTTGCACTTCATTTTTTGTATTTTCTTTGCATATAGAAAAGTGTCAACAATTTCATTTCTTCTACCGAAGTGTGTGACCATACACTTACCGACATTATATTCCATCTACAAACGTATTTCTTTGCCCATTCTCCTAACCTAAGCCTTCCTGTAGCCCCTCTACTTCCTCAAAACTACCTGCCCCTCTACTTGCCTTCATATTGTTTGAAAATGCTCCAGCAAAACCATCAATTCCAGCATCTAAATCATTGACATATAATGTAAAAATAATCAGTCCCAACACAGACCCCTATGGAACACCTTTACAGCATCTAAATCATTGACATATAATGTAAAAATAATCAGTCCCAACACAGACCCCTGTGGAACACCACTAACCACCTTTAGCTAACCAGAAAAGGCTCCCTATACACACACTTTTCACCTCCCACCAATCAGCCACTGCTTTATCGATGCTAGAATCTATCCTGTAATACCACGGGCCTGTAGCTTGTTAAGCAGCCTCATGTGTGGCATCTTGTCAAAGGCCCTCTGAAAATACAAGTAAACAACATCAACCAGTTCCCCCTTCTCTATCCTGCTTGTTATTTCTTCAAAGAATTCCAATAGATTTGTCAGGCTAGATTTTCCCTTGAGGAAACTTCATTCCGAAGAGGAAGAAAGATTCTAAGGGGAGTAAGGGGCGACCGTGGCTGACAAGGGAAGTCAACGACAGTATAAAAATAAAAGAGAGGAAGTATAACATAGCAAGGATAAGCAGGAAGCCAGAGGATTGGGAGATTTTTAAGGAGCAACAGAAGATAACTAAAAAGGCAATACCGGGGGAAAAGATGAGGTACGAAGGTAAGCTAGCCAGGAATATAAAGGAGGATAGAAAAAGCTTCTTTAGGTATGTGAAGAGGGAAAAAATAGTTAAGACCAAAGTTGGGCCCTTGAAGACAGAAATGGGTGAAATTATTATGGGAACAAGGAAATGGCAGACGAGCTGAAAAGGTACTTTGGATCTGTCTTCACTAGGGAAGACACAAGCAATCTCCCAGATGTAATAGTGGCCAGAGGACCTAGGGTAACGGAGGAACTGAAGGAAATTCGCATTAGGCAGAAAATGGTGTTGGGTAAACTGATGGAACTGAAGGCTGATAAATCCCCAGGGCCTGATGGTCTGCACCCCAGGGTACTTAAGGAGGTGGCTCTAGAAATCGTGGATGCATTGGTAATCATTTTCTAATGTTCTATAGATTCAGGATCAGTTCCTGCGGATTGGAGGGTAGCTAATGTTATCCCACTTTTTAAGAAAGGAGGGAGAGAGAAAACAGGCAATTATAGACCAGTTAGCCTGGCATCAGTGGTGGGGAAGATGCTGGAGTCAATTATAAAAGATGAAATAGTGGCACATTTGGACAGCAGTAGCAGGATTGGTCCGAGTCAGCATGGATTTACGAAGGGGAAATCATGCTTGACTAATCTCCTGGAATTTTTTGAGGATGTAACTATGGAAATGGACAAGGGAGAGCCAGTGGATGTAGTGTACCTGGACTTTCAGAAAGCCTTTGATAAGGTCCCACATAGGAGGTTAGTGGGCAAAATTAGAGCACATGGTACTGAGGGTAGGGTACTGACATGGACAGAAAATTGGTTGGCAGACAGCAAACAAAGAGTAGGGATTAACGGGTCCTTTTCAGAATAGCAGGCAGTGACTAGTGGGGTACCGCAAAGCTCGGTGCTGGGACCGCAGCTATTTACAATATACATTAATGATTTAGATGAAGGGATTAAAGTAACATTAGCAAATTTGCAGATGACACAAAGCTGGGTGACAGTGTGAAATGTGAGGAGGATGTTATGAGAATGCAGGGTGACTTGGACAGGTTGGGTGAGTGGGCAAATGCATGGCAGATGCAGTTTAATGTGGATAAATGTGAGGTTATCCACTTTGATGGCAAGAACAGGAAGGCAGATTACTATCTGAATGGTGTCAAGTTAGAAAAAGGGGAAGTACAACGAGATCCAGGGGTCCTTGTTCATCAGTCACTGAAAGAAAGCATACAGGTACAGCAGGCAGTGAAGAAAGCTAATGGCATGTTGGCCTTCATAACAAGGGGAATTGAGTATAGGAGCAAAGAGGTCCTTCTGCAGTTGTACAAGGCCCTGGTGAGACCCCATCTGGAGTATTGTGTACAGTTTTGGTCTCCAAATTTCAGGAAGGACATTCTTGCTATTGATGGAGTGCAGCGTAGGTTCACTGGGTTAATTCCAGGGATGCCGGGAATGTCATATGTTGAAAGATTGGAGTGACTGGGCTTGTATACACTGGAATTTAGAAGGATGAGAGGGTATCTGATTGAAACATATAAGATTATTAAGGGATTGGACACGCTAGAGGCAGGAAACATGTTCCCGATGTTGGGGGAGTCCAGAACCAGAGGCCACAGTTTAAGAATAAGGGGTAGGCCATTCAGAACCGAGTTGAGGAAGAACTTTTTCACGCAGAGGGTTGTGGTTCTGTGGAATGCTCTGACTCAGAAGGCAGTGGAGGCCAATTCTCTGGATTCTTTCAAGAAAGAGTTAGATAGAGCTCTTAAAGATAGCGGAGTGAAGGGATATGGGGAGAAGGCAGGAACTGGATACTGATTGTGGATGATCAGCCATGACCACAGTGAATGGTAGTGCTGGCTCAAAGGGCCGAATGGCCTACTCCTGCACCTATTGTCTATTGAAACCACACTGACCATGATCTATTTTATCATGTGCCTCCAAGTACCCTGAGACCTCATCCTTAACAATGAACTCCATCTTCCCAACCACTGAGATTGGAGTAACTGGCCTATAGTTTCCTTTCTTCTGCCTCTCTCTCTTCTTGAAGAATGGAGTGACATTTGCAATTTACCAGTCTTCCAGAATCCAGTGATTCTTGAAAGATCATTACTAATGCCTCCACAATTTCTTCAGACACCTCTTTTAGAACTACGGTGTGTACACCATCCGGTTCAGGTGACTTACCTACCATTAGACCTTTCAATTTTGCAAGGACCTTCTCTGGAGTTATGGTAACTTCACACACCTTATGCCTCCTGGAACTTCCAGCACAGTGAAGAGCGATGCAAAATACTTATTCAGTTCATCCACCATTTCCTTGTCCCCCAGTACTACCTCTCCAGCATCATTTTCCAATAGTCCGATATCCACTCTCACCTCTCTTTTACACTTTAGGTATCTGAAGAAACTTTTGGAATCCTCTTAAATATTATTGGTTAGCTTACTTTTGGAATCCATTTTTACCCTTTTAATGACTTTTTTGTCGCCTTTATAACTTTTTAAAAGCTTCCCTATCCTCTAACTTCCCATTAACTTTTACTCTTATTATATGCCCTCTCTTTGGCTTTTATGTTGGCTTCGACTTCTCTTGTTAGCCACGGTTGTGTCATCCTTCATTTCGAATACTTCTTCCACTTTAGGATGTATACATCCTGTGCCTTCTGAATTGCTTCCAGAAGTTCCAGCCATCGCTGCTCTGCTGTCATCCCTGCCAGTTTTCTTTTCCAATCAATTTCAGCCAACTCCTTTCTCATGCCTCTATAATACCTTTCAGTCCTGTTCTCACCCTTTTCGATTTTGTCCACCTTTTGCCTTGTAACTCATCCTGTTGACTGCAAATTTGCCCAATCATCAGCCTCTCCTCACTACACATTGCCTCTGTCTGTAAACCAGCTACCTCATCTTCATCACTATTACCTGCCTTTCCTATGATACTTCTTTCATTGAGATATAGGCAGCTCAGGGCCCTAGTCGCACCATGCTCAACCATTTGATTCCTGACTTTGTCTGAGGTCTTACCAACATCTGCCTCCACAGCCTCTCCACTAACTGTTCTGGCCCTCTGGTTCCCATCCCCCTGCAACTCTAGTTTAATCTCCACAGTTGCAGCATTAATAAACCTTCCTGCTAGGATATTAGTCTCCCTCCAGTAAAGGTGCAAACTATCCCTTCAGTACAGGTCCCACCTTCCCTGGAAGAGGGCCCAATGATCCAAAACTCTTATGCTCTCCCTCCTAAACCAATTCCTTAGCCGCGTATTATACTGTGTAATCTTCCTAGTTCTGGCCTCACTAGCATGTGGCATGGGTAGCAATCCTGAGATTGCAACCCTGCAGGTCCTGCCCTTTAACTTAGCACCAACTCCCTGATCTCCCTATGCTGAGTCTCATCACTCATCCTACCCAGGTCATTAGTACCTACATGGACCACGACCTCTGGCTGTTCATAAGATTGCTGAGGACTTGATCCAAGTTAACTTGGACCCTGGTACCCAAGAGGCAACATACCATCTGGGAATCTCCTTCTCACCCATAGAACCTTCCGCCCGTTCCCCTTACTAATGAATCCCCTATCACCACATCATGCCTCTTCTCCCCTCCCCCACTTCCCTTCTGAGTCACAGAGGCAGACTCGATGCCAGACTGTGACTTTCCTCTGGTGGGTCATCTCTCCCCCCTCCCCTCAAAGTACTCTGCACCGGCTCCTTATCTCCTTTCCCCTTCCTGACTGTTACTCAGTTTCCTGTGTCCTGCACCTTGTGTAACTACCTCTCTATATGTCCTATCACCCCTCAGCTTCCTAATGATCCAGTGTTCATCCAGTTCCTGCTCCAACTCCTTCACACAGATTGTTAGAAGCTGCAGTTGGATATACTTCCTGCCTTCCCACATCCTGCAAGAGGAGCATTTCACTATCCTGCTTGTCATCTCCACTGTCTTTCCTTTGCTTTTCTGAGTAAAACCTCTCTTTGCTTAAGTGTCAAAGAGCTAAAGCCTTAAGATAACCATTCTGACCATGTCCACTCAGACAATGGCTACTGTGACAATATTATAGTGGTTATAGTTCTTTGTAACATCTGGAAGCTCCTGTTAGTGTTGTATTATTTGAACAGGGGCTATTGCTTAGCTCTTATCTACAAATTTGAATGGAATGTTTCTTACCTGTGGGGTACATGAAGGGTCGACCATGTTGGTTCACCATCTCTTAGCCTTTAGTCTCTCTGTTCTTGGCTACTAGACTTTTGCAGCTCTACATTTCCAACTCTCTTTGTTCTACATCACTTAATAAAACCATGGTGAAACAACAAGTTTTGTTCCTCTTTCCTGACTTCCAAAAGAATCTTAGATTTAAAACACCTCTAACAGCACCAACACAGTCAACTCACCGGACCACACAGCGTTGGAACCAGCTCCCTGTGCCGTGGCTCCAGGTTTGGTAACACGTGCTCTCTCTCCTCACTAGAACCAGACTCCATGTTGCCCTTTATACAGGAAAAATCCACAACAACAACAGTTAGCAAATGGTAAGAAAACACCCCACCGCTGTGCAAAGATTTGCTGCAAAATTGATTTGTAAAGCAGGCGCGGCATGAAATGTCCCCCGTATAGGTATTGAAAGATATTTCCCCCCAGGATCAATAAAGTATGACTAAATGATGGTGACGCAATACAAAATAATATCTGGGCAAATAAAAGCTGATCAAATTTTGAAAGTTCAAAGTAAATTTATATATGTCACCACAGACTATGCTGAAGATTCATTTTCTTGCAGGCATTCACAGAACAAAGAAATACAGTAGGATCAGTGAAAAACTACACAAGGGACTGACAACAGCCAATGTGCAAAACACAACAAATTGTGCTAGTCATAGTCATACTTTATTGATCCCGGGGGAAATGGTTTTTGTTACAGTTGCACCAAAAATAATAAATAGTAATAGAACCATAAATAGTGAAATAGTAATATGTAAATTATGCCAGTAAATTATGAAATAAGTCCAGGACCAGCCTATCGGCTCAGGGTGTCTGACCCTCCAAGGGAGGAGTTGTAAAGTTTGATGGCCACAGGCAGGAATGACTTCCTATGACGCTCTGTGTTGCATCTCGGTGGAATGAGTCTCTGGCTGAATGTACTCCTGTGCCCAACCAGCACATTATGTAGTGGATGGGAGACATTGACCAAGATGGCATGCAACTTGGGCAGCATCCTCTTTTCAGACACCACCGTGAGAGAGTCTAGATCCATCCCTATAACATCACTAGCCTTACGAATGAGTTTTTCGTACAGAAAACAGAAAATACTCGGCAGGTCAGGCAGCATCTGTGGAGAGGTGAACAGAGTTTGCCCTTTTTCAGGACAGGCAAAAGTTAGAAAACAAGCAGAGGAGAGGTTTGGAGAATTAAGAGGAAATGTTAGGGTGGATCAGGAAAGATTGAAAGACTGCAGAGAAGGTGGCTGAGTATTGATAGGGATGCAGATGCAGATCCAACCAGAAGGGATTAAATAAGAGGAACAGAGGAATGGGAAACAATGCAGAACAAAATACCACAGTGATAGGATACCTGACATTCAGAGGTATTAATCAACAAGCTCCAAAACCTAGGGCTCTGTACCTCTCTCTGCAACTGGATCCTTGACTTCCCTTAACAGGAAACCACAATCATTACAGATCGGAAATAACATCTCCTCCTCCCTGATAATCAACACTGATGCAACTCACCAACGTCTGTTCCGCTCGCTCTACACCCACGGCTGTGTGGCTAGGCACAACTCAAACACCGTCTATGAATCTGCTGAGCTGGCAGAATCTCAGATAGCGAGGAGGAAGCATACAGGAGCGAGACAGATCAGCTGCCTGAGTGATGTTGCAATAACAATCTCACACTCCATGTCAGCAAAACCTAGGAAATGACTGTGGGCTTCAGGAAGGGGAAATCAGGAAAACAGACACTGGTCCTCAGCGAGGGGTCAGCGGTGGAAAGGGTGAGCAGCTTCAAGTTCCTGGGCATCTGCGTCTCTGAGGATCTTTCTTAGGCTGATATATTGATGCAATTATGAAGAAGGCATGATAGTGGTCATCTCTCCAGCGTCATTTTCCAACAGTCTGACATCCACTCTCACCCCTCTTTCACTCTTTGTATTTCTGAATAAACTATTGGCATCCTCTTTTATATTATTGGCTAACTTACCATATTTCATCTTTTCCCCCTCTTGTGTTGGTTTTTAAATTTCCCAATCCTCTAATTTACTATTAATCTTTTGCTATGTTATATGCCTTCTCTTTTGCTTTTGTTCAAAAGATTCAAAAGTTCATTTATTATCAAAGTATACAACGCTGAAGTTCTTCAATTCTCTGGGTAGCTATGAAACCAAGAAAGAAAAGGAAGCACAATCATCAACCCCCAAGTCCCACCTCCCCACAAAAAATGAACAAAAACAGAACAGGTACATTGATCCCCAAGTCCCTCCTCTGGTACAAAAAAAAAACAAACAAAATGGATCAGGCACATAGACCCCTAATTCCCTCTCCCCGCACAAAAACCTAGAAGACTGGGCGAAAAGACACAGAATATAAAAACTATAAGACTGAAAAAAAGTCTTTGACTTCCTTTATCAGCCACGGTTGCTTCATCCTCCCTTTAGAATACTTTTTCTTTGGGATGTATCTGTCCTGCACCTTCTGAATTGCCCCCAGAATCTCCAGCGATTACCGTTCTGCCATCATTCCTGCTAGTGTTCCCCTTCCTCTTCAACTTGGTGGCCAGCTTCACTCATATATAATTCTATCATATTATGATCACTGCTTTTGAAGGGTCCCCCAGGACTCACCCATTTGGGATGGAGATACAAACAAATTTTCTCACCTAGAGAGTGGTGATTTTCTGCAATTCTCTCCCCAAGACAGTTGTGGGTGCAGTTAAGGGAACATTGAAGAGGAGAGTCGGTGGATTTTCATATATTAATGGGATCAAGGGATGGATGCAGAAAGTGTAACTGGGCCAGAATGTTCCTAACAGAACTCAGTAATGGTTCAAAGGTTCATTTATTATCAAACTATGTATGCAGTATTGACTTCTCCAGATAGCCACGAAACAAAAATCAACCCCCTCCTGCAAAAAATACTAAAAAATTTGTGCCAACTGGCAGCAAGAGAAAGCGTCAACACGATCAACAATTATCTGGCAGCAGTGAGCAGCAGGCTGTAGGCACTGAACACTCGCTCGCCTTCCGCATTCGCCTCGATGTTTCGATCTTCCTCGATGCTTTAATCAACAAAATGGAGTCAATCACGGGCTGGCGCCTCATCTCTAAGCTTCGCCTTGAGGCCCACGCTCGTCTTCAGGAATTTCCTTGGAGGCAGCAGAGCACTCGATCACTTAGTTGACCTCCAAACTGTAAATTGCAGACTCTAACAGCTCCAGAAACACACTTAATATAAAAAGACGTACAAGAAGTGGAATAAAGAGTTTCATGGACTATCTGAAAGGTGTGGCCCCAGGAATCGTTGCTCGCTGGCTCCAGGGTGGATCAGTAATGGTGTCAGTCAGGGAATAAACAGGGATCCTGTTCCCTCGGTTACTGCCAAGAACCCACTGTTAACATTGCCCTGGCGTCCTGTGCCATCCAACAACACAGTGAAGATTCCGGATTGTTTAATGCCTTTTCCAGTATGCAAGTGTAGAACAGAATGAAATAATTGTTACTGCCGATCTGATGCAGCTAAAAAATAACCCACAGACGACAGAGAACACAATAATAATTTTTTTAAAACCCACACACGATAAATATGAATACATAAAAGAGCTTAGATAGATTATATGCCCATAAAGTGACGCTAGGCGGTACATCAGGTGACTGACGGGAAATGATAAACTAACAGCGGAGTTGGTGAGTGGAGCTGTTAATTAGCCTTTCAGTGGGATGACAAAGGAATTAAGTCGGTGGCTGAACTCGACCCTCCGCCCAGCCAAGTCAAATCCAGTGTACCCCCAGAAACCAGGACACTGCCGCACCCACATGATCCCCAACAACCCCCTGCCGGTCACCCCGCACAACTCCCACAGCCCACGGCTCCCGGTCACCCCGCACAACTCCCCGACCCACGGCTCCCGGTCACCCCGCACAACTCCCACAGCCCACGGCTCCCGGTCACCCCGCACAACTCCCCGACCCACGGCTCCCGGTCACCCCGCACAACTCCCACAGCCCATGGCTCCCGGTCACCCCGCACAACTCCCCGACCCACGGCTCCCGGTCACCCCGCACAACTCCCCGACTCACGGCTCCCAGCCACCCCGCACAACTCCCACAGCCCACGGCTCCCGGTCACCCCGCACAACTCCCCGACTCACGGCTCCCGGCCACCCCGCACAACTCCCACAGCCCACGGCTCCCGGTCACCCCGCACAACTCCCACAACCAATAGCCCACGGCTCCCGGTCACCCCGCACAACTCCCACAGCCAATAGCCCACGGCTCCTGGTCACCCTGCACAACTCCCCGACCCACGGCTCCCGGTCACCCCGCACAACTCCCACAGCCCACGGCTCCCGGTCACCCCGCACAACTCCCACAGCCAATAGCCCACGGCTCCTGGTCACCCTGCACAACTCCCCGACCCACGGCTCCCGGTCACCCCGCACAACTCCCCGACCCACGGCTCCCGGTCACCCCGCACAACTCCCCACCCACGGCTCCCGGTCACCCCGCACAACTCCCCACCCACGGCTCCCGGTCACCCCGCACCTCCGCTGGACCACACTCCACCCTACGTCCGCTGTCCGGGCAGTAGCTCCTGCCCAAACTTCCGCATTTTCTAGATGCGCCGCGTCAGATTAAACCCCACCCAGCGCTCCCTCACTACTGCCTCCGATACTCCCTCAGTACCGCCCCTCCCGTGGCGGGCTGCTCCTTCATTACTGTCCCTCCACAGGAGGTGCTTTCCCCGGCGTTTTTACCATTTATCCCGAATTCAGAATTCACAAATGTAAATATGCAGCATAAGCTTTTGATAACCACAAGAGTATTGAAAATAACCTAATAAATGTCGAACAATGACAATCTTGTGTGGCGCCCATTGAAAGAGTTAAACAAATAGAACGGCCATGGAGTGGTACAGGATGGAAACAAGCCCTTCGGCCCAAATGGTCTATGCTCCCTGCTAGTCCCACTTGCCATCGTTTGATCCATAACCCTCCAAGCCCAGCCTGCTGAGTTCATCAGTACCCTTTGCTTCATAGCATTTTCCCCTTAAGGAAAAACATCCTGTCTGTTTCAATTTTTATTAATAGTGTTTGCTGACCACCATGGTACTGTGGCACCTCATTCACTTCTTTCTTCCTCTTCCCTCGGACCATGCCTTGAATTTCGGTTTCCCACAGATTATTTTCCTTTCCCTGTCACCTTGAGTACTTGCCTCCCTTCCCCAGACCGTCAGAGTCAAAGTCAAGTTTATTGTTATCTGCACAGCTCCAATGTCATATTTAACATTGCTGACACCACCACTTCCATCAGCTGAATCAAAGGCGGTGACGAATCAGCATACAGCGGGGAGACTGAAAATCTGGCTGAGGGGTGCCACAACAACCACCTCTTACTCAGTGTCAGCAAGACCAAGGAGCTGATTACCAACCAGGAGAAGGAAACCGGAGTCCATGAGCCAGTCCTCGGTGGAATAGGTCAGCAACTTGAAATTCCTCAGTTATTATGTGTCCTGGGCCGAGCATGCAAATGCAATTACACAGAAAGCAGGGCAGCACATCTACTTCCTTCGGAGTTTGTGGAGATTCGGCGCTACATCTAAAGCTTTAGCAAACTTCTGTAGGTGTGTGGTGGAGCGTACATTGACTGTTTGCATCACAGGCTGGTATGGAACAGAAAATCCTACAAAAAGTAGTGGATATGGTCCAGTCCATCACGGGTAAAGCCCTTCCCACCACTGAGTACACCTACGTCAAATGCTGTACACAGGGAAACAGCATCCATCATCAGGGACCCCCACCACCCAGGCCATGCTCTCTTCTCACTGCTGCCATCAGGCAGGAGGTACAGGAGCCTCAGGACCCACCACCAGGCTCAGGAACAGTTATTACCCCTCAGTCATCAGGCAGGAGGTACAGGAGCCTCAGGGCCCACCACCAGGCTCTCGAACAGTTATTACCCCTCAGTCATTAGGCAGGAGGTACAGGAGCCTCAGGGCCCACACCACCAGGCTCAGGAACAGTTATTACCCTTCAACCATTAGGCTCTTGAACCAAAAGGGATAACTTCACTTGCTCCATCATTGAAATTGGTTGCCAAAATCTACGAATTCACTTTCAAAGACTCTTCATCTCATATTTTTGATATTTATTGCTTATAGATTTATTATTATTGTTTCTTTTTGTATTTACACAGTTTGTCATCTTCCACACTCTGGTCTTAGCACTCAAGTTGGGAGGCCTTTCATTGATTCTAATAATGTATTCTAGGGGTCACCAGCATACGTATGGAGTTGGAATTATTTTAAACAAACAAGTATCAAAATGTCTTATGGGATATTGGGCAATATCCGACCGACTGCTTTTAGTTAAATTAAGGGGTAACCCTTTTAACATTAGCATAATCCAAGCCTATGCGCCAACAAATGATGTAGATGAAGAAGATATCAACAAATTATATGGCGATCTCAACAGTGCTTATGAGCAATGTAAATCTCAGGATATAAAACTAGTCACGGGAGATTTTAACTCCAAAGCTGGACAGGAAAGGGTTGATAACATCATAGGACCTTTTGGATTGGGGGAGAAAAATGAAAATGGAGAAAGGTTTACTGATTGGTGTGTCAGAAACAACTAAGTGATCTCCCATACTTGGTATAAAAACCATCCACGTAGATTGTGTACTTGGATTAACCCTGGAGATAGAACAAGGAATCAATAGATTTCATCACCATCAATGAACGCTTTAGAAATAATACCACAAATTCTAAAGCCTGCCCAGGAGCAGACTGTGGTTCAGATCACCATCCAGTAATAGCTACCATTAAAACAAAATTAAAGAAACTGAAACGTGGGAAAAAAGAGAAAGGAGTATATGTTGGGAGAACTTAAAAATGATATTATACTTAAGTAACAATTCAAAACAGCGGTAGAAGAACACCTCAGCAAAAACGAAACAACACCTATTTGGGACAGATTTAAATATGCTATACAGCAATCAGCAGAGGAGATAATCCCAGTACAAGAAATCCAACACACCAACAAGGAGTGGATAACCCAAGAAATTCTAGATCTGATGGAACGAAGAAGGTCAGTGAAGAATAATGAAGTGCAATACAGAGAACTAGACAGACAGACCAGACAATTGTGTAATATTGCAAAGGAAGAAAGGCTGAATCAAAAATGCAATGAAGTAGAAGGTCATATTAACAACAGCAAAGAAATGCACAAGAAGATTAAGGAAATTACTGGAATTAAGAAAACCTCCTCCACAGGATGCATAAGATCAGCAGACGGATCCATACTAACAGATCCAGATAAAGTATGTGAGTGGTGGATTCAGTATTTACAGCAGCTTTTTGAAGATAATAGAGGGGAACCCCCGATATTAAGCACCCTAATTCTGGCCCACCTATTACCAAAGAAGAAATAACTAAAGCAATGAAAAGCATGAAACATGGTAAAGTCAATGGACCTGATGAAATTTCAGTGGAAATGATACAAGCCCTAGATGATCTGGACATAGATATGCTTTTTGAACTGTTCAATGGCATATACGAGTCTGGTGTATTGCCTGACGATCTCTTGAAATCAGTATTTATAACTGCCAAAAATTCCTGGAACTACTGACTGCAAAAATTATAGAACAATTAGTCTTCTGAGTGACATAATAAAGATCTTGTTGAGAATTGTTCTGAGTTGAATTAAAAATAAGTTAAGGCCAGAAATTTCTTAACTGCAATCTGGGTTTATTGAGGACAGAGGAACTAGGAACACAATTTTCATACTACGAATGCTTTCAGAAAGAGCAATTGAATATCAAAATGATGTCTTTTTATGTTTTATTGATTTCCCTAAAGCATTCGACAAAGTGCAACATGAAAAATTATTTCAAATTCTCGCTAAACTAAATATAGATGGAAGGGACCAACAACTGCTTCAAAATTTATATTGGAATCAAACGGTGGTGGTAAAAATTGATGATAATATAAGCAGTTGGACTAAAATTCAGAGAGGAGTTAGATAGGGATGCTTTGCCTCACCAGAATTATTTAATATCTATAGCAAAATGATTCTCAGAGAAATAGAAGACCTAGATGGGATAAAAATTGGAGGTGTCAACATCGAAAAATATAAGATATACAGATGATACCACCCTAATAGCAAGTGCTGCAGAAGACCTACAAATCCTCCCAAAGTAGTACAAACATGGGCAGATTTTGGTCTAACCATCAACTGTAAAAAAACGAAATGTATGGTAATATCAAAACAGCAGGATACTCCCAACTGCCAATTGTACATCAGTAACCAAGAGATTGAACAAAAGACCAGCTTTAATTACCTTGGTAGTTTTATATCACAAGATGCTAGAAGTAAAGTAGAAATATAAAGAAGAATTGCCATTGCCAAAACCAACTTCCAAAAAATGAAACCCATTTTTTTACCAACAGACACATTTCTATGACAAGCCTTAGGCTACTAAAATGTCACATCTGGTCAATCTTGTTGTATGCTTCCGAAACACGGACTATAACACCAGAACTCCAAAGAAACATCAGAAAGGGAGAAATAGAATGCCTTACATTACAAGGCCGTATGCCTGGGAAACGCAGAAGAGGAAGGCAAAGAAGAAAATATATGGACACTGTGAAAGAACTAACACATCTAAGTGTGTGAGGTATCATTGACGCTACGAGGGATCGATCGATGTGGAGAGCCATGATTGCCCAAGTGTGTAACGCGCAAGGCACATGAAGAAGAAGCTGTTCTGTATTTCATTTTGTGCTGTTCTGTGTGAGCTGCTTGTTTTCAGCTCATGTTGGGATTATTGTTGAAGATAAGAGATGAAGAGAAATGTGTGCCATCCAATTAGGATGATCGAATTGAAAGGTGGGCCTCCCTGGTTAAGGTTTCTTTTTGGTCCGAGGGAGATGAAGAGTGAAGACACCGGACAGAAGAGGTTGTAGGATTCGACCTGGAGTGAGACCGCGATTCAACGAAGCCCAGAGTGAGATCAATTGAGGATTTGTGACTTGGAGAAACTGTGAACTCCAACTTGTGCACATTAGGCTGTTTCATTAAAATGTCCCCTTTTCTTTTTTGTCCTTTTCTTTACTAACCCTTTCATCAAATTAAGAATTATAAAAATAAGTTGCATGCCATCTTGGACAAAGTCTCCCATCCACTACATAATGTACTGGTTGGGCACAGTAGTACATTCAGCTAGAGACTCATTCCACCGAGATGCAACACAGAGCGTCATAGGAAGTCATTCCAGCCTGTGGCCATCAAACTTTACAACTCCTCCCTTGGAGGGTCAGACACTCTGAGCCGATAGGCTGGTCCTGGACTTATTTCCTGGCATAATTTACATATTACTATTTAATTATTTATGGTTTTATTACTACTTAATTATTTATGGTGCAACTGTAACAAAAACCAATTTCCCCCGGGATCAATAAAGTATGACTATGATAAAATTTTTAATTGTATGTGCTGTACTGCCTGTTATTTTGTGGCATTCAGTTGTAACAAGGTAACGAATTACACAGCATCCACACAAATGGGGGTTCGGGGTGGGCTCGCGTCTCAATCTCACACATTTAGCGGGGCCAGAGATTGTCTTATGCAGTCGAGGAAACCAGGGTGTTTCAAATGTTTAAAGGGAACAGGAGGGGAAACTTCTTCACTCAGAGGGTGGTGAGAGTGTGGAACAAGCTGCCAGTAAGAGTGGTGGACGCAGTTTTGTTTTCAACATTTAAGAGCAGTTTGGATAGGCACATGGATGGGAGGGTATGGTGGGTTAAGGCCCCCGTGCAGGTGGATGGGACTGGGCAGTTTAAATGGTCAGCATGGGCTGGATGGCCAAATGATCTGTTTCTGTGCCATACTTTTCTATGACTCTAGAAACACACCTTTATTGTGATATTCCGGCAGGCAGTTTGTACTCGTCTCAAGGGAATTTGTTATTTTGGTAAAGCTTGTCAATTAACCTCAGATAGAGAACATTCCATCAATGATAAATTATGTTCTACTTTTTTCCATGGAAACCACTAATCCTGCTTGTTGGTTGATAATGGTTTTGTCTTGGGGATGTTTAGTGAATCCTGATACAAGAGTGATGTGCTGATATTCTGGTAGGAGCCCCTGAGCTCCTAAACAGGCAATCATGAATTCATCTCTGAGCTCCCTTGACGTCACCCCCTTTGGGGATTGTGGACACTGAATTTATCCACTGACGCCACATAGATTTTTCCAAAATAAAGGGACAAGGACAAGGCAAGTCGCTTGGAGAGTTTTCTGTCAGAGATTATCATCCTTCAGCTGGCACAGATACAAAATGGAGAAAGGCAGAGTGTTGTGGAACCCCAGTTGCATGTGTGACAAATCCACACTCTCCTGCCACCCACTCATATCCCTGCTCCTTTGGCTGGCAGGCCTTTCACTTCCAACTGTATTCAGTTGAACATTTTTATTCTCAGGGAAGTTATGGGTCCATCAACTCAAAGGATATGCTGGCATTAGTGAATTTCCAGAGGAGGTCGACGAGAATGATCCTGGGAATGAAAGGGTTAATGTAAGAAGAGCATTTGATGGATCTGAGCCTCTGCTTACTGGATTTTAGAAGAATGGGGTGGGGTGGAGGGGATCTCACTAAAACATATTTAATATTGAAAGGCCTAGACAGAGTGAATGTGGAAAGGACGTTTCCTGTAGTGGGGGAGTCTGAGACCAGAGGGCACAAATAGACTGGATGTGGAGAGGATGTTTGCTATAGATTATGAAGACACGTAGTCATCTTTTATTGTCATTTAGTAATGCGTGCATTAAGAAATGATACATTATTCCCTCTGGTATGATATCACAAAACACAGGACAGACCAAGACTGAAAAAACTGACAGAACTGACAAAACCACTTAATTATAACATATTATAATTATAACAAACAGTGCAACAATACCATAACTTGATGAAGAAGTCCATGAGCACGGTAAAGTTCAAAGTTTCTCAAATGTCCCACATCTCACACAGACGGGAGAAGGAAGAAAAACTCTCCCTGCCATGCCGACCACAGTCCGACTCTGAGTCATCCGAAAACTTTGAGCTCTGATCAGCTCTCCGACACCAAGTGCTGAGCGCCATCTCCGTCCGAACGATTCGATCTCCTTCTCGGTCGCCAAAAGTAGGCAAGGCCGGGGATTTTGAGGCCTATCCTCCGAAAGATTCCCGACCACGCAGTAACGACAGCAGTGAACGGGCATTTCAGAAATTTCTCCAGATGATCCTCTGTGCTTTCACATCCATTCTCCATCAAATCAGAATTGTCCACGGCCCCTATTTAACAGATACGATATCATTTTTCACCAGAGAGATGCGCACACGCAGGCGCGCCGCCATCTTCTCCTCCCGCCTATAGTGGGGGAATCTGAGACCAGGGGGCACAGACTCAGAATAGAGGGGTCCATTTGGAACAGAGATGAGGAGGAATTTCTTCAGGCAGTGGGTAGTGAATCTGTGGAATTCATTGCCACAGATGACTGTGGAGCCCAAGTCATTGGGTATATTTAAAGCGGAGGTTGATAGGTTCTTGTTTAGTAAGGGCCTCAAAGGTTATGGGGAGAAGGCATGAAAACGGTGTTGAGAGGAATAGCACATCAGCCATGTTTGCATGTGGAAAGTCATACACAAAGCAATGTGACAATGAAGGTTTAGTGTGCTTCAGGGGTGTTAGAGCATGGAGTATAGAACAGTACAGGCCCTTTGGACCACAATGTTATGCCAACCTTTTGGCACTGAGTCTTGTGCTGTGGCTCAGAAGAGAAGAGGGGTGAAGGGGACTGCAGTAGTGATAGGAGATTCCACTGCCAGAGGAACAGACACACCCAGATGGCAGAGAAGGTGGTGTCTTAGATCATGCCCATGGCATTCTCCAGGCGAAGGGTGAGCAGCCAGAGGACTTGGTACATATTGGTACCAATGACATAGGTAGACAAGGTGGGGAGGTTGTGAAGAGAAATTTTAGGGAGCTATGTAGAAAGCTGAAATGCAGGACCTCCAGGGTAGTAATCTCTGGACTGCTGTCTCTGCCACGTGCCAGGAAGGGTAAGAATGGGATGATTTGGCAGGTGAATGCGTGGTTGAGGAACTGGTGCAGGGAGCAGAGTTTCAGATTTATGGATCATTGGGATCTCTTCTGGGGAAGATATGAGTTGTACGAAAGGGATGGGTTACATCTGAACCCAAGGGGATCCATTATCCTTTCCGGTAGGTTTGCAAGAGTTGTTCGGGGGGGGCGGGGTTTAAACCAATTCAGCAGGGGGATGGGAACTGGAGTGATAGTGCTGAGGATGAAGTAGTTGATTGAGAAAGGCAATCTGTAGTGAGACTCCTCGCAAGGAGAGGCTGATGATAGGGCAAAATTGCAGTCAACAGGATGAGTCACAATGTAAAAGGCAGACAAAATTGTAAAGAGTGAATACGGGACTGAAGGTGGTATACATGCAGTATATGGAATAAGGTAGATTAACTTGTAGCACAGTTATAGATTGGAAGCATCACTGATTCGTGCTGAAAGAAGATTATAGCTGGGAGCTTAATGTCCAAGGATACACATTGCATCAAAAGGACAGGCAAGTAGGTTTAGTTCATTTGGTAAAAAAAAAATGAAATTATATCATTAGAAAGAGGTGACAGTGTTAGAAGGTGTAGAATTGTTGTGGGTTGAGCTTCAGAACTGCAATGGTAAAAAGACCATGATGGGAGTTGTATACAGACCCCCAAACAGTAGTAAGGATGTGGTCTACAAATCAAAAAGTTTCAATAAGTACATTTAATGTCAGAGAAATGTATACAACATACATCCTGAAATTCTTTTTCTTTGCAAACATCCACAAAACAGAGGAGTGCCCCAAAGGATGAATGACAGTTAAATGTTAGAACCCCAAAGCCCCCCCAACTCCCCCTCCCATGCATGAGCAGCAGCAAAGCAACAACCCCCACCCCCACCAGCAAAAAAAAGCAACAGCACCCCCCTCCACAGAGCACTCAAACATGCAGCAAAGCATCAATAAAGGCACAGACTTGCAGTACACCAAAGACTACTTTTTCAGCTGGTAATTCGACATACCACAGACTCTCTCTCTCCCTAATAAAGGGAAAAGAGATGTCCCCGTTTCACAGCGAGAGGGGAGACATAACAAAGCAACTGGCTTATATATGGTGTTAAAAGTCCGTTGTGTTGCTCTTTCCGAGCTCTGTGCCCAAAGAACTCAGGTCTCTGGGCACACAGCCAGCAGCCGGCTTGCTGCTTACGATCTTCTGTCTCCCACAATGCATCAGGCGGTGGCACCATCCTTGAATCTGCCCGCCTCCAGAGCCACGAAAATCCGGCACCCTGAAGGCACATATCCGCAAAGAACCGAAGTCGGCGTGTAACTCCAGGTCAGGGTCTTCAACAGAACATTGAAAGGGAAAAAAAGATATATCAAAAATAGAAATAAAGCTGTTTTTGAAGATGCAAATAAAGGAGTCGCCGTTAGGCGCCATCATCCTCCAAAGCTCATAATGGGAATTGAAAAATACATGCCTAAAGGGCATTGTTACAGTAGCCATGGGGGACTTCAGTAAGCAGGGAGATTGGGAAAATCAGGCTGGTGCTGGGTCCCAAGAGGGAGCTTTTTTTTTTAAATTTAGCTTCATCAGTCCACAGGACTTGTTTCCAAAATGCATCAGGCTTGTTTAGATGTTCCTTTGAACCTTTTGAATAGAACTTCCTGGCCGCAATGAGAAAAGGTATGTTTGGAGAAAAAAGGGTGCAGATTTTCATGAAAAGAACACCTCTCCAACTGTTAAACACGGGAGTGGATCCATCATGCTTTGGACTTGTGTTGCAGCCAGTGGCATAGGGAACATTTACCGGTAGAGGGAAGAATGAATTCAATTAAATACCAGCAAATTCTGGAAGCAAACATCACACCGTCTGTAAAAAAGCCGAAGATGAAAAGAGGATGGCTTCTACAACTGGATAATGAACCTAAACACACTTCAAAATCCACAATGGACTACCTCAAGAGGCGCAAGCTGAAGGTATTGCCATGGCCCTCACAGTTCCCTGACCTAAACATCATCGAGAATCTGTGGATAGACCTCAAAAGAGCAGTGCATGTAAGATGGCCCAAGAATCTCACAGAACTAGAAGCCTTTTACAAGGAAGAATCCCCAAACAAGAATTGAAAGACTCCTAGCTGGCTACAAAAAAGTGTTTACAAGCTGTGATACTTGCCAAAGGGGGTGCTACTAAGTACCGCCATGCAGGGTGCCGAAACTTTTGCTTTGGGCCCTTTTCCTTTTTTGTTATTTTCAAACTGTAAAAGGTAGAAATAAAAAAGTTTTCTTGCTTAAAATATTGAAGAAATGTGTCATCTTTAACTTTATGCCTTTTGAAAATCAGTTCATCTTTTACTCACTTAGCTATTCACAGTAACAGAAATTTTGACCAGGGTGCCCAAACTTTTGCATGCCACCGTATACATCCCAAAGAGGAAGCAGTATTCTAAAGGCAAGATGACATAACTGTGGTTAACAAGAGAAGTCAAAGCCAAAGAGAGGGCCTATAATAGAGCAAAAATTAGTGGGAAATTAGTGGATTTGGAAGCTTTTAAAAACCAACAGAAGGCAACTAAAAAGTCATTGAGAAAGAAAAGATTGAATACAAAGGTGTTAGCCAATAATATTAAAAAGGATACCAAAAGTTTCTTCAGATACATAAAGTGTAAAAGAGAGGCAAGGGTGGATATCAGACCACTGGAAAACAATGCTGGAGAGGTAGTCATGAGGGACAAAGAAACGGTGGACAAAATGAATACAGTAAGTATTTTGCATCAGTCTTCACTGAGGAAGACATTAGCAGTATGCTGGAAGTTCAAGAGTGTCAGGGGGCAGAAGTGTGTGAAGATAACACTATTAGAGAGAAGGTTCTTGGGAAACTGATAAAGTCACCTGGACCAGATGGTGTGCACCCCAGGGTTATGAAAGAAGTAGCTGAAGAGATTGTGGAGGCATCAGTAATGATTTTTCAAGAATCTGTAATGGTTATGGAAGACTGGAAAATTGCAAAATGTCACTTCACTCTACAAGGAGAGAGACAGAAGAAAGGAAATTATGGACTAGATGGTCTGACCTCAGTGGTGGGGAAGATGTTAGAGTCTACTGTTAAGGATGTGGTTTCAGGATACTTGGAGGCACATGATAAAATAGGCCATAGTCAACACAGTTTCCTCGAGGGAAAATCTTGCCTGACAGAGCTGTGGGAATTCTTTGAAGAAGTAACAAGTGGGACGGACAAAGGAGAGTTGTGGACGCTGTGTACTTGGACTTTCAGAAGGCCTTTGACAAGGTGCCACATAGAACACAGAACATAGAAAATCTATGGCACATTACAGGCCCTTTGGCCCACAATGCTGTGCCAATCATGTAACCTCCTCTCGAAGCCACCTAGAATTTCCCTAGTGCATAGCCCTCTATTTTTCTAAGCTCCATGTATGCATCTGAGTCTCCTAAAAGACCCTATTGTATCTGCCACTACCACCTTCGCTAGCAGTGCATTCCACACACCCACCACTCTGTGTGAAAAACTTACCCCTTACAACCCCTCTATACCTATGTCCAAGCACCTTAAAACTATGCCCCCTCGTATTAGCCATTTCAGCCCTGGGAAAAAGCCTTTGGCTATTCACACGATCACTGCCTCTCACCATCTTATACACCTCTGTCAGGTCACCTCTCATCCTCCGTTGCTTCAAGAAGAAAAGGCCAAGTTCACACGACCTATTCTTATAAGGCATGCTCCCCAATCCAGGCAACATCCTTGTAAATCTCCTCTGCACTCTCTCTATAGATTCCACATTCTTCTTGGAGTGAGGTGACCAGAACTGAACACGGTACTCCAAGTGGAGTCTGACTAAGGACTTATATAGCTGTAACATTACTTCACGGCTCTTGAACTCAGTCCCATGGTTGATGAAGGCCAACACACCATATGCCTAACTCTATCAACCTGGGCAGCAGCTTTGAATGTCCTATGGACAAGGACCCCAAGATCTCACTGATCCTCCACACTGCCAAGAATTTTACCATTCATATTATATTCTGTCTTCAAATTTGACCTACCAAAATGAACCACTTCACACATTTGGGTTGAACTCCATCTGCCACTTCTCAGCCTAGTTTTGCATCCTATTGATATTCCTCTGTAACCTCTGACAGCCCTCCAGACTATCCACAACACCCCCAACCTTTGTGTCATCAGCAAATTTACTAACACACCCTTCTACTTCCTCATCCAGGTCATTTATAAAAATCACGAAGAGGAGGGGTCCCAGAACAGATCCCTGTGGAACACCACTGGTCACCAACCTCCATGTAGAATACAAACCATCCACAACCACCCTTTGCTTTCTGTTGGAAAGTTAATTCTGGATCCACAAAGCAAAGTCTCCTTAGATCCCTTGCTTCGTTACCTTCTGAATGAGCCTTGCATGGGGAACCTTATCAAATACTTTACTGAAATCCATATACACTACATCCACTGCTCTACCTTCATCAATGTGTTTTGTTACATCCTCACATAATTCAATCAGGTTGCTTAACAAGTTATGAGCCCATGGTATTACAGGAAAGATTCTAGCATGGATAAAGCAGTGTGATTGGCAGGAGGCAAAGAGTGGGAATAAAGGGAGCTTTTTCTGGTTGTCTGCTGGTGATTAGTGGTGCCCAGAGGGGTCTGAGTTGGGAATGCTTCTTTTTATGTTATATGTCAATGTCTCAGATGCTGCAATTGATGGCTCTGTTGCAAAGTTTGCTGATGTTATGAAGGTAGGTGGAGGGGCTCTCTGCATCATCCTCAAACCCCTACACCACTTCAATGTTCAAAGTAAATTTACTATCAAAGTACTTGTATGTGACCATATACAACCCTAAGATTAATTTTCCTGTGGGCACTTACAGTAAATACAAAGAAACACAGTAGAATCAGTGAAAGAATGTATACAAGATGAACAAACAACCAATGACAACAAACTGTGTTGTAGTGGCAAAAACATTGATCCAAAATCACAACAAAACAATTGCCCACAGCCTGTGCACTCAGCTGCAGTTGTTATACTTGTCTGACTCACCCCGGCTTTGATGTTCCAACAGTCCAATCCTTTATTAGCAATTCACAAACATACAATCTTTGAAGCAATATTAAATGGCATTGAATGGTCAGCAAATACATGAATTCTGCTGTTCTGAAGCTACAAACTGCCAGAAAATAACTACGAATATAAAACTTATTCCCTTCGCTTTTACCACAGCCCCACTGGTGAGACTAGTTACCATAATACTGTAAACATAATGAATGCACAGAATACATGGTCCCTTATTCCAGCTTCCTAATTATCATACTATAAAAATTACATCAGCGTGCTACTAAGGCAGAGGAGACATGAAATCTCAACATTTACACAAATGTCCTATTTTGTGAGCAGTCTGTCCTGGACTGTTAATCTTCTCCTGCCAAACCTGGTTGTTCCTCTTGACTGCATTCAGGCCAATCTGTTTCGAATCACCGCTGCCAAAGCTTGTGCAAGCGTAAAACTGAAGCCCCGTTAACCGTTAACTCCGGCTGAGTGTCGTCTCTCCTACCGTCGCGGTTCCCTTTCAATGGGCCATTAGCAGTCCAACCCAGCGTTGTCTAGGGTCCATCATTAACACTGCGAATCACTTGCAATAGCCCAAACACCTGAGGCACATTTATTCCTGTCAACTGCTCAATTTTCGGCAAATGAATATGCTTCAGGTGAGACCATTCCGGAAGATCTCTCTCTTGAGGAATGTTCCCTTTGTAGACGGGCATACGTTCCTGTGTATACATGTTAGGCAGTTTACGATAGTCTTCACTATCCAAGCCAGCCACTTCCAATCCTGAAACAACATAGCTACTTACAACCTTCTCTTGACCCACGGTGCGTAAGCGAATGCTCGTTCCTTTTCCTGTCAGGTTGAACTTGTTGGCGAGGCTGACCGTGCAGAACGCTGCTGTACTTCCTTCATCTAGGAAAGCATAAGTAACTGCCTTGTTCTCCTTCTTGGACTTCACCTGAACTGGAGTGATTGGAAGTTTACAATCATGAGCACCAGCCCCCGTAAGACCAGGGCAGCATTCACTACTGTGTTTGCTTCACTCATGGCTTGCTTCGAATCTGCACCCTCGTTCAGCTTCACTTTCGGCAAAGCTGCCTCCTTAAGCTTGAGAACAAATTTGTGACGCAGTTTTATTCACACTTTTATCTACTGCCGGCGATGTAGCATTGTATATTTTTTGCCAAACACTGGATGTGCAGCAATGTGTAGTCAGGGAACATCAGTGTCTCAGCTTACAGACAGATGAAAGCCCGCCAGCCGCAGCGTCGGAGGTCCGCCGGATGTCAGTCGGTAGCCCGTGATCCTCAGCGGGACGGCTCTTGCCGGTGGGTGGCGCTCTTTGTGCGTTGCTGGGAGACGAGTGGTCGTGTGGATCGGGGGTAGGGGCGGGTGCCGGTACCGGTGCCGCTACCGGACCGAGAGCAGGAGCGACCCGACCCGGCGCCGCCATGCGTGAGGCGCGCCCCGAACTCCGGGGCAAAGGCTGAGCGGCGGAGGGTGAGTGACGGGGGGGGGGGGGCTGGTGGTGTGGAACTGGCTCGGGAGACCCAGCGGGGCTACTGGCTCCGTGCTCGATGGGAGCCGGTGTCTGACGGCGGGTCCCCGGCGATATGGACGGGGTGGGTCACGCCACGGATCGTTTCTGTGCTCTCTTTCCCTCCCCTCCCCGGGTTTCCTGCTCTTTCAATGGGTCACGGAGGGTCTGAGCGCTGCCCGGGTAGGTGATGATCCCCGAGCCCGGTTTGAATTCGGTACAGACTGCCCCGCACCGCTCAGGACAGGCCACACTCCAGCCGTGTGCGAGGGTGAACTCTGCACTCTCGATCCCGGTATAATTGATACTGTACTCTGGTCGCTTCATTCGAGTGAAGGCACGCCGTTTATTAAACAGTGCCCAGGTTGTCCACGGGAGGTGGCTCTCCAGCAGCGTGTCTTTGTCTGCAGTCCACGGGCCAAAGCTTTCAAATTGCATTTCTTGATTTTATTCAGGTAATCGTGTTTTGGGAGATCAGTATGGATTTTTAAAACTCCGTATAATACCTAAAATATATAATTAAATATGCTTGTTGGGTTATTTGTTGTGTACTTTTATAAGTGAAGTTTCATTCTGTGACATTGAGAAATCTATGCTGAATAAGCTTGTCAGGTTGATGTTGGTAAATTGTCCCATGGTTAGGTTATGGTTAAATCAATGGGCTGCTGGTCAACGCAGATGGAAGATCCGGAAAGACCTATTACGCGTTGTAAGTCGAAATAAATAAAGTAATGCCAGTTGGAATATAATTCCCCTGACAGCAAACTGATGGAGGAAATTGCATTGGATAGTGTTGTTGTGACCAGAGTACTCCCTAACTAACCATGCACTTCTAGGTAGAGGTCAGTGTTGCTACTAAGATGTAATAAGACCATAAGATATCCGATCAGAATTAGGCCATTCGGCCCATCGAGTCTGCTCCACCATTCCATGGCAGATTTATTATCCCTATCCTGCCTTCTCCCTGTAACCCTTGACGCCCTGACTAATCAAGATTCTATCAACCACCACTTTAAATATAGAACGTAAAATAGTACAGCACATTACAGGCACTTCGACCCACAATGTTGTGCCGACTCTCAAGTCCTGCCTCCCATATAACCCCCCACCTTAAGTTCCTCCATATACCAGTCTAGTAGTCTCTTAAACTTCACTAGTGTATCTGCCTCCACCACTGACTCAGACAGTGCATTCCATGCACCAACCACTCTCGGAGTAAAAAACCTTCCTCTAATATCCCCCTTGAACTTCCCACCCCTTACCTTAAAGCCATGCCCTCTTGTATTGAGCAGTGGTGCCCTGGGGAAGAGGCGCTGGCTATCCACTCTATCTATTCCTCTTAATATCTTGTACACCTCTATCATGTTTCCTCTCATCCTCCTTCTCTCCAAAGAGTAAAGCCCTAGCTCCCTTAATCTCTGATCATAATGTATACTCTCTAAACCAGGCAGCATCCTGGTAAATCATCTCTGTACCCTTTCCAATGCTTCCACATCCTTCCTATAGTGAGGCGACCAGAACTGGACACAGTACTCCAAGTGTGGCCTGACCAGAGTTTTATAGAGCT
Source organism: Mobula hypostoma (assembly GCF_963921235.1). Classification (NCBI taxonomy): domain Eukaryota; kingdom Metazoa; phylum Chordata; class Chondrichthyes; order Myliobatiformes; family Myliobatidae; genus Mobula; species Mobula hypostoma. The sequence goes on from NC_086121.1 coordinate 1,104,692, forward strand.
GCATCATTACATCGTGACTCTTAAACTCTACCCCTCGACTTATGAAAGCTAACACCCCATAAGCTTTCTTAACTACCCTATCTACCTGTGAGGCAAATTTCAGGGATCTGTGGACATGTACCCCGAGATCCCTCTGTTCCTCCACACTACCAAGTATCCTGCCATTTACTTTGTACTCTGCCATGGAGTTTGCCCTTCCAAAGTGTACCACCTCACACTTCTCCAGGTTGAACTCCATCTGCCACTTCTCAGCCCACTTCTGCATCCTATCAATGTCTCTCTGCAATCTTCGACAATCCTCTACACTATCTACAAAACCACCAACCTTTGTGTCATCTGCAAACATGCCAACCCATCCTTCTACCCCCACATCCAGGTTGTTAATAAAAATCACGAAAAGTAGAGGTTTCAGAACAGAGCCTTGTGGGACACCACTAGTCACAAACCCCCAATCTGAATGTACTCCCTTCACCATGACCCTCTGCCTAATGTAGGCAAGCCAGTTTTGAATCCACCTGGCCAAACTTCCCTGGATCCCATGCCTTCTAACTTTCTGAATAAGCCTACCATGTGGAACCTTGTCAAATGCCTTACTAAAATCCATGTAGATCACATCCACTGCACCACCTTCATCTATATGCCTGGTCACCTCCTCAAAGAACTCTATCAGGCTTGTTAGACATGATCTGCCCTTCACAAAGCCATGCTGACTGTCCCTGATCAGACCATGATTCTCTAAATGCCCATAGATCCAATCTCTAAGAATCTTTTCCAACAGCTTTCCCACCACAGACGTAAGGCTCACTGGTCTATAATTACCCGGACTCTCCCTACTATCTTTTTTGAACAAGGAGACAACATTCGCCTCCCTCCAATCCTCTGGTACCATTCCCATGGACAATGAGGACATAAAGATCCTAGCCAGAGGCTCAGCAATCTCTTCCCTCACCTCGTGGAGCAGCCTGGGGAATATTCCGTCAGGCCCCGGGGACTTATTCGTCCTAATGTATTTTAACAACTCCAACACCTCCTCTCCCTTAATATCAACATGCTCCAGAACATCAACCTCACTCATATTGTCCTCACCATCATCAAGTTTCCTCTCATTGGTGAATACCGAAGAGAAGTATTCATTGAGGACCTCGCTCACTTCCACAGCCTCCAGGCACATCTTCCCACCTTTATCTCTAATCGGTCCTACCTTCACTCCTGTCATCCTTTTGTTCTTCACATAATTGAAGAATGCCTTGGGGTTTACTCAATGACTTGGTCTCCACAGCTGTCTCAGTAAAGACATCATTGCCAAATTTACAACGAAAACAGTAATTAAATAAATGTGCAGATTGTGTGTTTTTAGAAATATGTTGAAAGATAAATGTTGAAACTTTGTGGGGGCATTGGAATTCATTGTGTCTAATTGGAGGTTACTTTCAAGTTGATTGTCATCTGACTTACATATATACAATCAAACAAAACAACGTTCCTCTGGACCTTGACATATCACACACAGCACGTACACCTAAATATTACCACAAATAGGTTAATAAAATGTAGTTCAAAATGCATGTAGTGCGCAGCTCACTGTCCTAGTGATGAAACCATGGTGGTGCTCTCAAAGTCTGAGGGAAGAAGCTGTTACCCAGTCTGTCAGTCCTAGTCCTGGTGCTCCTGTACCTCCTTCCTGATGGTAGTGGGTCAAAGAGATTGTGGGATGGGTGGTAGGAATCCTTAATGCTTTGGCCCTTCGTCTACAAAGCCGCTGGTGGGTCTCACAAATGGAAGGCACATCCTGGGGGGTTTGGGCACTTTGCTGAGCTAATGAGAGTATGGTCGATGGTCTGAAGTGCAGTCTTTCACTTGAGATGTCAAATAGAAACAGAATGCAAGTCTTGCAGTATCTGTGGAAAGAGAAACAACCAGAATCTCATTTACTGTCGCTGATGTGTCTTAAATTTTGTTGTATTGTTGCACTCATACAGTGCAAGACATAAAATTCCTATATATTACAAAAATGAGAGGTATAATGAAATGGTGCTCATAAGCCATTCAGAAATCTGTTGGTGGGGAAGAAGCTGTTCCTAAAAGGTTGAGTGGGGGTGTTCAGGCTCCTGTATTTCCTCCTCAATGATGGGAATGAGAAGAGGGCACGCCCTGGGTGGTGAGGGTTTTTAATGATGGAAGCTGCCTTCATGGGGTACTGACTCTTGAAGTTAATATTTCAGGTTGATGACTGGAGATGTTCATTAAACTTGCCTACTTGAATTCCATTTTGGGGTCTTTTCCTGTTACCTTGACCAGTACTAAAATAACTGATTAATAACTTACTTGGATATCGGGCGAGGGCGTTGATGATGTAGGGTTAATTGGCATTTTATGAGCAAAATGGTTGATGTATGTGATTTTATTTTAAAGAAGGGCAATCCTTTCTAAATTTAGAAAAAATTCGTTGTTCAATTTCTGAATCTAACCAAGATTTTCAAAATTTGTGGGGGCCATTTTAAAATTATTTTCATAATCTTTGACTACTTGTAAAAGTACAGAAGTTAGTTAATAGCATATTATTATCTGATAAGTTTTTTTCTTTTTTTTTCCCCAAACAGCTTCGACTTTGATAGTGGGTGTAGATTTTTTTTAAAATAAAATTGTTTATATTCTAATATACGAATTAATCTAATTCATATGAATATAGAGTAAGGAGTTCGTTAATGTGATTCAATATACTGTATCTGGTATTATATTTTTTCTTTTGTTTTATAATGTGTATTCTCTTGGGCTCTGTATTCTTCTATACAGAAATCAATAAAAAATATTGGAAAAGAAAAGAAAGAAGGGTGATTGTATGGAAAGAGGTTAGTAGTATAAACCAAAAGGAATTTTCCAGAATAAAATACACAAAATTATTGTAGCTAAGCTATTGAAGAATATTTCAATATTTTAGTAAATGCCTTGACAATTAATGTTTAATCTTGTGTTCAAATCAAGGATCCCTTTTATGGTACAGGTTTTCCCCGCTATCCGAAGGTAGAGCGTTCCTATGAAACGGTTCGTAAGCCGAAATGTTGTAAAGCAAAGAAGCAATTACCATTTATTTATATGGGAAAATTTTCTGAGCGTTCGCAGACCCAAAAATAACCTACCAAATCATGCCAAATAACACATAAAACCTAAAATAACAGTAACATATAGTAAGAGCAGGAATGATATGATAAATACACAGCCTATATAAAGTAGAAATACTTCTCTACAACGATTGCCTGCACAGATCTCTGTAGCGAAAATCTCACGCAAGTGCTGTTGGCATAAACGTGCTCTCCAGTAACCTTTAAGCTATGAGGCTGCCAAATCTACCAAATAACACATAAAAATACACAGCCTATATAAAGTAGAAATAATGTATGTACAGTGTAGTATCACTTACTGGAATTGGGAAGACAGCTTGCCGAGCACACTGATGATGGTGTGTTAGACTGAGTCGTCGCAGGTTGGATGGTGCAGTGGCCCCCACCCTCTGGGCCGACGACCCGATACATTGCCGCGAAGAATGCAGCAGTAGCCGGGAGGCACCCAGCACACCTTTAAAAAAAAGCCGAAATAAACATGCTAATTAATTAGGTGCCGCCGACACGTAATTGTCGGCCTAGATCAGAGGCGATGCAATCGGAAATTGGCACTGATCTGGGCCGACAATTACGTGTCGGCGGCACCTAATTAATTAGCATGTTTATTTCGGCTTTTTTCTTAAAGGTGTGCTGTGTGCCTCCCGGCTACTGTTGCATTCTCCGTGAATCGGTACAGTATCTGTCCGGGGCCTGGGGGTTGGGCTGGTGGGACACAGGGGTGTCATCTCATCATCGATCAGGGCAAGCAGCTCATCTTCTCCTATGACTGCCTGCCTCGATGTCGAAGGTCGAGGTTCGTCGTCTGCTGTGGCTGATGTGGAAGGCTTGCTTGACTGCTGAGCCTCACGCATTTTTCTATCATACTGTTATTTCTAAGGACTCAAGCCATCCTGCAAATATCCCCTAAACCTAAGTACCCTTTCAAAATTAAAGTCGTACTTTATCATTGCAGCGAAAATCTCACGCAGTTGCTTCACGTTCATTTTGCTACTGCATTCAGTTTCGATTGTTATCCTTTCCTCTTCCAATTGCATCAGCTCTTCATCTATCAGTTTTTGGTCATGGGTTGCCAACACCTCTTCAACATCATCTTCGTCAGCTTCCACAAGCCAAACTTGCTTTGTCCTTGCTTCGTTCACCACGATCGAAATGCTTAATTATGTCTAGTTTTACGCTAAGTATAACACCCCTACTCTTTCAGGCTTTTCCAACACCTTAGAACTCATCTTGCTAGCAGCTGCTCAATGCAACGTGTTTAAGCAATGCCGTTCCGAATCCGGGGGAGAGCGGCTGCTCGGGGCGCACGCTGCCTTTTATCACACGCTGATTTTTTCGTGCTCTGATTTTTTATCGCGCGCTGCCTTTCTTCGTAACAGTGAAAACGCCTTCTGAAAGCGAAAACAGAGTACTAATGTAGGTCTTTCATAACACTGAGGTTTCCTAAAGCGAACGTTCAAAAAGCGGGGGACACCTGTATAAGAATTCATAATGTGTCATAATACTTTGCAAAGCATTTGTCTTGTCTATTGCTGTTGAACTTGGTAGTTTAAGTCCTAAACTAGTAACGTAATCAACTGGATGTAGGTTGACATGGTTCAATAATGGGAATGCAATGTTCTTGGATGTTCTGTCCTTCAGATCAACTGTTTCAGCTTTCCCAAGTTCCATTTTCGTACCTGATTTCTGTCCTTTAGATCAACTGTTTCAACTTTCCCAAATTCCATGTTGTAGCTGATTAACCCCCATTGTCTGGCAAAACTTATCTCTCACCAACATAACCAAAAACAGCGCCAATAGTAGTGTTGTGGTTAGTGCGACACTATGACAGCTCAGGGCATCGGAGTTCAGGGTTCAATTCTGGCGCCAGCTTTATGAGATTTGGCCTGTCTCAGACAGGCAGTGTCCATTATTAAGGACCTCCAGCACCCAGGGCATGCCCTTTTCCCATTGTTACCATCAGGTAGGAGGTACAGAGCCTGAAGGCACACACTCAGCGATTCAGCAACAGCTTCTTCCCTTCTGCCATCTGATTCCTAAATGGACATTGAACCAGATAGATGGGTAGGCAGAGGGGGTAGGGTGGCTCTGTTGGTTTAAAAAAAAAGAAATCAAATCCTTAGAAGGAGGTGACATAGGATCAGAAGATGTAAAATTCTTATAGGTAGAGTTTAAAGTTCAAACTTCAAAAGTTTAAAATGAATGTATTATCAAAGTACACGTATGTCACCATATACAACCCTGAGATTCCTCAATAAATCCAATAGCCATAATAGAATCAATGAAAGACTGCACCAATAGTGTGTACAGCCAGTGTGCAAAGACAACAAACCGTGCAAATAATAAACTGTGCAAAAAAGAAAAAAAAATAATAAATAAGCAATAAATATTGAGAACATGAGATGAAGAGTCTTGGAAAGTGAGTCCACAGGTTGTGGGAACAGATCAGTGATGGGGCAAGTGAAGTTGAGTGAAATTATCCCCTCTGGTTCAGGAGCCTGATGGTTGAGGGGTAGTAACTGTTCCTGAACCCGGTGATGTGGGTCCTGAGGCATCTGTACCTCCTTCCTGATGGCAGCAGTGAGAAGAGAGCTTGGCCTGGGTAGTGGGGCATCCTGATGATGGATGCTGTTTTCCTGCAACAAAACTCTGTGTAGAAGTGTTCAATGGTGAGAAGGTTTTTTTAATCCATAATGGAGTGGAGCTGATGATGGATGCTGCTTTCCTCTGTTAGCACTCCATGTAGTTGTGCTCAATGGTGGGAAGGGTTTACCGTGATGGAGTGGGCTGCTGTATTCACTACTTCTCGTAGGCTTTTCTATTCAAGGGCATTGGTGATTTCCATACCAGTTTGTGATGCAACCAGTCAATGTACTTTCCACCACGTGTAAATAGAAGTTTGTCAAAGTTTTACACGTTTTGCGGAATCTTAGCAAGCTTTTAAGGAAGTAGAGGTGCTACCGTGCTTTCTTCGTAATTGCACTTGTGTGCTGGGCCCAGGACAGGTCCTCTGAACTGATAACCGGTGAATTTAAAGCTGCTGACCCTCTCCAACTCTGATTCCTCAATGAGGACTGGCTCATGGCCCTCTGGTTTCCTCCACCTGAAGTCAGTAATCAGCTCCTTGGTCTTGCTGACATTGAGTAAGAGATTGTTGAGGCACCTCCCAGCTGGGTTTTCAATCTTCCTCTTGTATGCTGATTTGTCACCACCTTTGATTCGGCCAACAACAGTGGTGTCGTCAGCAAACTTGAAAATGACATTGGAGTTGTGCATCCTGATGTATGCTTCTTTGCTGTCCATGTAGAACCACTTCCTACTGACCGGCCGGCCGCGCAGAACCGCCTCCTACCGACCGACAGGCTGTGCAGAACCGCCTCTGACCGACAGGCTGTGCAGAACCGCCTCCGACAGGCTGCGCAGGACCACCTCTGACCGGCCGGTTGCGCAGAACCGCCTCCGACAGGCTGCGCAGGACCGCCTCTGACCGACTGGCTGTGCAGAACCGCCTCCAACTGACTGACCGGCCGCGCAGAACCGCCTCCGACCGACCGACCGGCCGCGCAGAACCGCCTCCTACCGACCGACAGGCTGTGCAGAACCGCCTCTGACCGACAGGCTGTGCAGGACCGCCTCTGACCGGCCGGTTGCGCAGAACCGCCTCCTACCGACCGACAGGCTGCGCAGAACCGCCTCCTACCGACCGACAGGCTGTGCAGAACCGCCTCTGACCGACAGGCTGTGCAGAACCGCCTCTGACCGACCGGCTGCGCAGAACCGCCTCTGACCGACCGGCTGCGCAGAACCGCCTCTGACCGACCGGCTGCGCAGAACCGCCTCTGACCGACTGGCTGCGCAGAACCGCCTCTGACCGACCGGCTGTGCAGAACCGCCTCTGACCGACCGGCTGTGCAGAACCACCTCTGACCGACCGGCTGTGCAGAACCACCTCCTACCGACCGACAGGCTGTGCAGAACCGCCTCCTACCGACCGACAGGCTGTGCAGAACCGCCTCCTACCGACCGACAGGCTGTGCAGAACCGCCTCCTACCGACAGGCTGTGCAGAACCGCCTCTGACCGACCGGCTGTGCAGAACCGCCTCTGACCGACCGACAGGCTGTGCAGAACCGCCTCCGACAGGCTGTGCAGAACCGCCTCTGACCGACAGGCTGTGCAGAACCGCCTCCTACCGACCGACAGGCTGTGCAGAACCGCCTCCGACAGGCTGTGCAGAACCGCCTCCGACAGGCTGTGCAGAACCGCCTCTGACCGACAGGCTGTGCAGAACCGCCTCTGACCGGCCGGTTGCGCAGAACCGCCTCCTACCGACCGACAGGCTGCGCAGAACCGCCTCTGACCGACAGGCTGCGCAGAACCGCCTCTGACCGACCGGCTGTGCAGAACCGCCTCTGACCGACCGGCTGCGCAGAACCGCCTCTGACCGACCGGCTGTGCAGAACCGCCTCTGACCGACAGGCTGTGCAGAACCGCCTCCTACCGACCGACAGGCTGTGCAGAACCGCCTCCTACCGACCGACAGGCAAGGCAGAACCGCCTCTGACCGACAGGCTGTGCAGAACCGCCTCTGACCGGCCGGTTGCGCAGAACCGCCTCCTACCGACCGACAGGCTGTGCAGAACCGCCTCTGACCGACCGGCTGCGCAGAACCGCCTCTGACCGACCGGCTGTGCAGAACCGCCTCTGACCGACCGGCTGTGCAGAACCGCCTCTGACCGACCGGCTGTGCAGAACCACCTCTGACCGACCGGCTGTGCAGAACCGCCTCCTACCGACCGACAGGCTGTGCAGAACCGCCTCTGACCGACAGGCTGTGCAGAACCGCCTCTGACCGGCCGGTTGCGCAGAACCGCCTCCTACCGACCGACAGGCTGTGCAGAACCGCCTCTGACCGACCGGCTGCGCAGAACCGCCTCTGACCGACCGGCTGTGCAGAACCGCCTCTGACCGACCGGCTGTGCAGAACCGCCTCTGACCGACCGGCTGTGCAGAACCACCTCTGACCGACCGGCTGTGCAGAACCGCCTCCTACCGACCGACAGGCTGTGCAGAACCGCCTCTGACCGACCGGCTGTGCAGAACCGCCTCTGACCGACCAGCTGTGCAGAACCGCCTCTGACCGACAGACTGTGCAGAACCGCCTCTGACCGACCGGCTGTGCAGAACCGCCTCCTACCGACCGACAGGCTGTGCAGAACCGCCTCTGACCGACTGGCTGTGCAGAACCACCTCCTACCGACCGACAGGCTGTGCAGAACCGCCTCCTACCGACCGACAGGCTGTGCAGAACCGCCTCTGACCGACCGGCTGTGCAGAACCGCCTCTGACCGACCGGCTGTGCAGAACCGCCTCCGACAGGCTGTGCAGAACCGCCTCTGACCGACAGGCTGTGCAGAACCGCCTCCTACCGACCGACAGGCTGTGCAGAACCGCCTCTGACCGACAGGCTGTGCAGAACCGCCTCTGACCGACCGGCTGTGCAGAACCGCCTCCTACCGACCGACAGGCTGTGCAGAACCGCCTCTGACCGACCGGCTGTGCAGAACCACCTCCTACCGACCGACAGGCTGTGCAGAACCGCCTCCTACCGACCGACAGGCTGTGCAGAACCGCCTCTGACCGACCGGCTGTGCAGAACCGCCTCTGACCGACCGGCTGTGCAGAACCGCCTCTGACCGACCGGCTGTGCAGAACCGCTTCTGACCGACCGGCTGTGCAGAACCGCCTCCGACAGGCTGTGCAGAACCGCCTCTGACCAACAGGCTGTGCAGAACCACCTCTGACCGACCGGCTGTGCAGAACCGCCTACTACCGACCGACAGGCTGTGCAGAACCGCCTCTGACCGACCGGCTGTGCAGAACCGCCTCTGACCGACTGGCTGTGCAGAACCGCCTCTGACCGATAGGCTGTGCAGAACCGCCTCTGACCGACCGGCTGTGCAGAACCGCCTCTGACCGACAGGCTGTGCAGAACCGCCTCTGACCGACCGGCTGTGCAGAACCGCCTCCTACCGACCGACAGGCTGTGCAGAACCGCCTCTGACCGACTGGCTGTGCAGAACCACCTCCTACCGACCGACAGGCTGTGCAGAACCGCCTCCTACCGACCGACAGGCTGTGCAGAACCGCCTCTGACCGACCGGCTGTGCAGAACCGCCTCTGACCGACCGGCTGTGCAGAACCGCCTCTGACCGACAGGCTGTGCAGAACCGCCTCTGACCGACAGGCTGTGCAGAACCGCCTCCTACCGACCGACAGGCTGTGCAGAACCGCCTCTGACCGACAGGCTGTGCAGAACCGCCTCTGACCGACCGGCTGTGCAGAACCGCCTCCTACCGACCGACAGGCTGTGCAGAACCGCCTCTGACCGACCGGCTGTGCAGAACCACCTCCTACCGACCGACAGGCTGTGCAGAACCGCCTCCTACCGACCGACAGGCTGTGCAGAACCGCCTCTGACCGACCGGCTGTGCAGAACCGCCTCTGACCGACCGGCTGTGCAGAACCGCCTCTGACCGACCGGCTGTGCAGAACCGCTTCTGACCGACCGGCTGTGCAGAACCGCCTCCGACAGGCTGTGCAGAACCGCCTCTGACCGACAGGCTGTGCAGAACCACCTCTGACCGACCGGCTGTGCAGAACCGCCTCCTACCGACCGACAGGCTGTGCAGAACCGCCTCTGACCGACCGGCTGTGCAGAACCGCCTCTGACCGACTGGCTGTGCAGAACCGCCTCTGACCGATAGGCTGTGCAGAACCGCCTCTGACCGACCGGCTGTGCAGAACCGCCTCTGACCGACAGGCTGTGCAGAACCGCCTCTGACCGACCAGCTGTGCAGAACCGCCTCCTACCGACCGACAGGCTGTGCAGAACCGCCTCCTACCGACCGACAGGCTGTGCAGAACTGCCTCTGACAGGCTGTGCAGAACCGCCTCCGACCGGCTGTGCAGAACCGCCTCTGACCGACCGGCTGTGCAGAACCGCCTCCTACCGACCGACAGGCTGTGCAGAACCGCCTCCTACCGACCGACAGGCTGTGCAGAACCGCCTCTGACAGGCTGTGCAGAACCGCCTCTGACAGGCTGTGCAGAACCGCCTCTGACAGGCTGTGCAGAACCGCCTCTGACAGGCTGTGCAGAACCGCCTCCGACAGGCTGTGCAGAACCGCCTCT